>NW_003852730.1:317031-322908 GCF_000181295.1 Otolemur garnettii
TACCAAGGAATCCACCACTATTTCATCCTCTGGACAAAACTTGAACATAACAGAGGGTGAAACTTTAGATGGTAAATATCAGACTGACAGTATTCCTTGTGAAATGGAAATAGACACTGATCAGAACACAACAGAGAATGTCCCTGACAAAGACTCAGCAGTTAAAGACCCAGTTTTCACTGTTACTCCCTGCCCCGCCAATGGAAGAAAGTTAAGCAGTGTCCAAAACTACTCTGACATCACCTCCTATTGCCAGAGCAGTAAATGAGTCTCAGAAAATTGATGAAGATGAAGGCACACACAGTCATGATGGAAGCAAGCTAAGTAACAACAGGTCAGAGGGTAGTGACGATTCAGGATTGCATGGGGCTCGGCCAGCTCCACAAGAAAGTAGTAGAAAAAATGCAAAGGAAGCCTTGGCAGTGGAAGCATTGCAGGTAGATTTTGTTTGTATCTTCTAAGATCGTTCTTTGAGACAGGAGAAAGATTTCAGAAAGCACCTTCATAGCCATTTAGTTAATGTGTACTATCTGGAAAAAGCAGCTCAAGGACAGGAGTAGTGAACATTTGTAAGGCCTATTACATTTTATATATCCATTTATAATATCAGATAACCTTTTAAGATTATTTTAATTAGTGTCCAATTTTTTTTTTTTTGGCAATTATTTGGCTGGGGCTGGGTTTGAACATGCCACCTCCAGCATATGGGGCTGGCGCCCTACTCCTTTGAGCCACAGGCACTGCCCAAGTGTCCAATGTTGATTTTTTTGTTTGTTTTTTGAGACAGTCACACTTTGTCACTCTTGGTACAGTGATACGGCATCACAGCTCACAGCAATCTCAAACTCCTGGTCTTAAGCAATTCTCTTGCCTCAGCCTCCCAAGTAGCTGGGACTACAGGCATTCGCCACAACACCCAGCTTTTTTTTTTTTCTTGTGCCATTATTGTTTTAGCTGGCCCAGGCTGGCTTTGAACCCACCAGCCTCAGTGTATGTGGCTGGCGCCATATCCACTGAGCTATGGGCGCTGCCCAACCTTTCTCTCATTAATCTAGCACAATTGTAAAATCACAGAAAAATAAAAAATAAAAGAAAACCTACCCCAATTGTGAGTTAAACTTTCAATGAAACAACCAAAGGAAAAAGGCAGTTAGCCATGATCCCTACATATACAAGTGGATTTCTTAAATGTCACATTTTGATTTTGTATGTTTATAAGGTACCACCTTATGAACAAAAGAAGCCAAGTTTGTAATTTGACTGGCATTGCAGTGGAGTACTTGCTAACAGAGGATGTCAGGTAACTAAGTCTACAGTGTCCTGTCTGGGTAGAAACCCTTCATATATGTTATTACTACCCAAGATAAAAACACCAGTGGTATTTATAGACAGAGTCAGGTTAAACCCTGTGACTTTCCATCGTGGAATTTGCTGTGTCTTCTCCTTCTCACTGGCACTTTCACATATCCAGTTTTCATGTGTCCCTGTCAATTTTTTTTTTTTTTCTTGAGACAGAGTCTCACTTTGTCACCCTTGGTACAGTTCCATGGCATCAAAGCTCACAGCAACCTCAAACTCCTGGGCTTAAATGATTGTCTTGCCTCAGCCTCCCAAGGGCCTGGGACTACAGGTGCCCACCACAACACCTTACTATTTGTATTTATTTATTTATTTATTTCTTCTTCTTCTTTTTTTCTTTTTAGACAGAGTCTCAACTTGTTGCCCTGGTATCTTAGCTTGCAGCAACCTCAAGCTCTTGGTCTTAAGCGATTCTCTTGCCTCAGCTTCCCAAGTAGCTGGAACTGCAGGCACCCACCACACACCTGGGTATTTTTGTTGTTGTTGCAGTTGTCAGTATTGTTTCAGCAGGCCCTGGCCGGTTTGAACTTGACAGTCTGGATGTATGTGGCCGGCACACTACTGACAAGGTTACGGGGGCCTCCAACACTCGACTATTTTTAGAGATAAGGTCTCTCTCTGGTTCAGGCTGGTCTCGAACCTATGAGCTCAGAAAATCCACCTGCCTCAGCATCGAAGTGCTGGGATTACAGCGTAAGCCACCGTGCCCAGCTGTCCCTGTCAATTTGTAGGAACAGAACAGGTTATGGAATGTTTGATATAAAGGGCCTTTGTCTGGTTTTCACAATTATATGGCTTGATACTATCATCTAACCAAGTCCATCCAGACTTTTGGTCTCTCCTAATGTAATCATTAATGCCTGGCAGTTTAAAACAGAGAGTCAACTATCCCAAGTTGCACAGGCATGACCTGTGGGCTGTTCAGAACATATGGTGATTTGACAAGTATTGTCAATATGAAGGTTAGTGTCAGCACCATGCATGATCTCTGTGAGAGGGGTAAGAATGTCATCTGAGGAATCAAACCATAGGGTTTGATCACAATATTGTTCTAGGATATCACCTAGCAAACATCCAGCATCATTTTGATTTTCAATGCAGAGGGGAAAATTCTTTTCTAGTGACTTTACCTGAGCAAAAGAGAGCTCTTGAGTTTCCACAGAATGTTTTCTATGTCTAGTTGGCTACAATCAGGAGAAAACATGTGTTGCTTCTTCTCTGGCTATGGATGCCACATCCTATCATACATCTATTTTCCATCTATTTTCTAGGCACACATATTAGCAGCAATAAAAATAAACTCAGGGTCCTTTGCATGATGTTGGCACAACCAGCAATCAGACTGATTAGTTAGTGTGTCCAGGGTCTGAAAGACTGGTACAAAGTGGGGGGGGGGGCTGACTCTGTGCTCAATCTCATGGACAAATAGTAAGGGTTAGTAAGAGTAAGGCATAGTTTGCAAGAAGAGCCATAATGGAAGATAAAAGAGAGAATGGGATAGATTGAGGCAACTTTGACTCAGCCTGTATTGTGTTATTTCTGAAAGTGGTGGGTGCTTAAAGGTAAAATTGTTTAAAAGTGATCATTGGGGGTTTAAAAGGCAAGGAATATAGATTTAAATGAGGTTTGTGGATCTGCAATCTTGGGAAATACCTGTCTACTTCCTGGAGTCATCTGCTTCAGAAGCCTGGGGATTGGCCCTGGAAATCCTTACTTTCAGGTCACCTGTAGAGGTCGTCCTCCAACTGTCTCTGTATTCCGGGGTGGTTGATGTGAATCCAAGAGGGTTTTTTCTTTTACTTTGATGGCATTGTAGGTGGTTGACAGTAGTTCATCAGGGCCTTCCCAGAGGGGTGATAGTGCATGTTTTCTTCTAAAAATTGTGATCATCTAAAAACACAAATCTCCTGATCGAAAGGGATGGCAAGGCTTATCAATTGATGGAGGCCATGCTTTTTTCACCTGTTGATAATATGCTCCAAGTACATTAATCAGTGCCTGTATATAGCTAGTCATGGTATCAAATTGTTCACTCAGATGGCTATACTTTCCAGTCAGCCCAGGAGGTTTAGGAGTGCCAATAGACATAGGGTGACCAAACAGTATTTCAAAGGGTATTAATCCGTGCATTCTATTTGGGGTTCTATATGGACTTTTCTAAGGGCCAGAGGTAATGCTTCTGGGTATTTAAGTCCAGTGTCTTGACATGTTTTGCCAAACTTCTCTTTATGTCTAGGTTTTTACATTCTACCTGTCGTGAGGATTGAGGATGATATGGGGTATGAAATTTTAATAAGTACCCAGAGCCTTTGCAAGCAGATAGTTTATTTATGCTGTGAAAGAGTTCCTTGGGTAGTGTCCATAGCTCAGTGCTTAGGGTGCTGGCCATCTGCATCAGGGCTGTTGGGTTGGAACCCAGCAAGGGAGTGCTAAACCAACCAACAAAATAGCCCTGTGTAGTGGCAGGTGCCTGTAGTCCCAGCTACTAGGGAGGCTGAGGCAAGAGAATCGCTTGAGACCAAGCCTTTGAGGTCACTGTGAGGTATGAGGCCACAGCACTCTACAGAAGGTGACAAAGTGAGACTCTGTCTCCATAAAGAAGAAAAAGAAAAGCAAGAAAAAAGAAAAGAGAAGAAATGTGTTCCTTGATCTGATCAATCCATAAGGCTATACCAAATCAAGGGATAATTTCGATATCAATTTCTGTACTACTGTTGCAGCATCTGCACATCTGGTTGGGTAACATTCCGTCCTACACCCTCTATAGATGATAACTAAGCAGTGAGAAAAGCCTGAAGCTGGAAGTAAATCTATAAAATCAACTTGTAGTGCCACACATGGCAACATGGGTCTTTGGGGACTCCCTAGAGATTATTGGTCTCCTCCAGGGATTTGGTGAGATTTACAAATAGTATACTGGGAGATAATTTGATCAGAGATTCTGTAGATCCCAGGGCAGTACCAACTATTTTTTAGTTCCTTAATTATCCCCATTTGCACATAGGTCCCATTTGGTGAGAGATAAGTGCAAACCAAAAAGTTAAAGGAAAGGGGGCCACAGTAAGTCCATTTGGTTCAATAAATAATCCATTTGATAACTGTTTAGCACCATTATGTATCCATTTATCTTTTTCAGTCTGTGGAATATTAATCTGATGATCAATGATGTCAGATAAGGATAAGGGGAAGGTATTAAGTTGAATTAAAAAAGGATAAGGGGGACGATTTCAGCAGCATGTTTTGCAGCTCTGCCTGCTCTATCTTCTGTTTCTTCAGTTTGGGCTGGACAATAAATAATAGTAACCTTAGAGAGGAGGTGAATGGCTGTAATAGGGAAGCAATTATAGACTTACTGGCAATAGGGGTGCCAGCTGACATTAAAAAACCACAAGATTGGCTTGGCACCTACGGCGCAAGCAGCTAAGGCTCCAGCCACATACACCTGAGCTGGTGGGTTCAAATCCAGCCCGGGGCCTGCCAAACAGCAGTGACGGCTGCAACCAAAAAAAAAAAAAGCCAGGTGTTGTAGTGGGTGCCTGTGGTTTCAGCTACTTGGGAGGCTAGTGAAGGATAGGGAAGGAGATTTGCTTGAGTCTGTGAGCTGTGTTGCCATGGCTGTGAGCTGTGATGCCATGGCTGTGAGCTGTGAGCTGTGAGCTGTGTTGCCATGGCTGTGAGCTGTGATGCCATGGCGGTCTACCCAGGGCGACAGCCTGAGGCTCTGTCTTAAAAAAAAAAAAAAAGAAAAAGAAACCACAAGATTTCCAAATCATGACAACCCGTGGCAGACTTCAAAGGCATTTTTGGAGTCTCTGTAAATAGTGACAGTTTTTTCCTTCTGCTCATGTGCAGCTCTAGTGAGGACTCTAAGTTCAGCAGGTTGTGCTGATGTTATAGTAGGCAGGGAGGATGCCTCCCAGGTTTCATGTGGAGAAACTATGGCATATCCAGCTGTTATACTATTGAAGGAGCTAAGGAAATATTGCCTCAAAATATGACTCATTGGTGGGAGGTGCCTGTGGCTTAAGGAGTAGGGTCCTGGCCCCATACACTGAAGGTGGCAGTTTCAAACCCAGCCCTGGTCAAACCCCCCACCCCCCTCAAAAAAAATAAAATAACTGCTTAATATAAAGAATATTTCAAGTTAAAGGCCATTCATGATCAGGAAGCATGAAAGGAGGCCTTTCCTCTATCTACATAAAACCTGAGTAACATGATTGGGAATCAGAAGGGGATACTGACTTCCTTTTTACATTATAATAGATCTGGCCCCAAGGTCATTTGAAGCAGGTTACTTGTCTCTGAGATTAATCTACAGATAAATCTGTTTCTACTCATCTACACACACTCCCTCCCAGCAACCACTTGCTGCATCTACACTTTCCACATTCTCCTCCCTTTCTTCCAAAACGCACCTAAAAAAGACTGAACATCACTGAGACTTTGGATAATGATTTCTGTGTTTACCCCCATGTGCATGGTATTTGGAAATAAACCTTTCTTTTTTTTTTTTTTTTT
>NW_003852730.1:323170-331524 GCF_000181295.1 Otolemur garnettii
CATCATTGTTATTTGTCGGGCCCGGGCTGGATTCAAACCCGCCACCCTAGGTGTATGTGGCTGGCGCCTTAGCCACTTGAGCCACAGGTGCCAAGCCAGCAACCTCAAACTCTTGGGCTTAAGTGATTCTCTTGCCTCAGCCACACAAGTAGCTGGGACTACAGGCACCCACCACAATACCTGGCTAGTTTTTTGTTGTAGTTGTCATTGTTTGGCAGGCCTGGGCTGGGTTGGAACCTGGTGTATGTGGCTAGCACCTAGCCGCTGACCTAGAGGTGCCGAGCCTCCAGCTCACTTCTGAAACATAGCTAGTGCCAGCCAAGGGAAAACCAGAGGACACAGAAAGCTAAGTTTTACTTCTCTCTTCTTCCACCAACATCCTGTTTGTGTAAGTTTCCTATTGTCAAGGAGAAAATGGACTTCAAATGGAGCATGTACCCCTGGAGATACAGGCAGAGACACAGAGTACAACACAGAGGAATTGTACATTAAAGATACAATAATTCACTGATCTCAGGGCAGTACCAACTAGTCTTTAGTTCTTTAATCATTGCCCATTTGCACATAGGTCCCATTTGGTGAGGGATAAATGCAAGCCAAAAAGCTAAAGGAAAAGGGGCCATGGTGAGTCCATTTGGTTCAGTATATAATCAATTTAACTGTTTAGCACCATTATGTATCCATTTATCCTTCTCAGGCTGTGGGGTATTAATCTGATGATTATTGATGGCAGATAAAGATAAGGGGAAGGTAATAGGTTGAATGGAAAAAGGATCGGGGTGACCATTTTGGCAACATGTTTTGCAGCTCTGCCTGCTCTATCATTTCCTAGAGATACAGCATCTGTTTCTTTAGTGTGGGCTTGACACCAAATAAGAATAACCTTAGAGGGGAGGTGAATGGCTGTAATAGGGAAGCAATTTTTAGCCCATTTGCAAGAGGGGTGCCGGCTGATGTTAAGAAACTATAAGATTTCCAAGTCGTGACAACTGCATGGCAGACTTCGAAGGCATGTTTGGAGTCTGTTTAAATAGTGACAGTTTTTCCTTGTGCTTATGTGGAAGCTCTAGTGAGGGCTATAAGTTTAGCAGCTTTTAGTAAGCAGGGGATATGCCTCCAGGGTTTCATGTAGAGAAATTATAGCATAGCCAGCTATTATATTATTGAAGGAGCTAGGGAAATTTTGCCCCAATATATGACTTATTGGCATAAAGAATATTTTGAGTTAAAGGCCATTCATGATCAGGAAGCATTAAAAGAGGCCTTTCCTCTATCTACATAAAACCTGAGTAACCTGGCTCGGAACCTGGAGCTCAGCAGCTAGGGTGCGAGCCACATACACCAGAGGTGGCGGGTTCAAATGTGGCCTGGGTCAAAATGACAATGACAACTACCACAACAAAATGGCCAGGCATTTTGGTGGGCGCCTATAGTCCCAACTACTTGGGAGGCTGAGGCAAGAAAATGGCTTAAGCCCAAGAGTTGGAGGTTGCTGTGAGCTATGATGCCAGGTACTCTACCAAGGGAGGCATAGTAAGACTCTATCTAAAGAAAATAAAAAATAAATAAATAGGGGCAGCGCCTGTGGCTCAAAGGAGTAGGGCGCTGGCCCCATATGCTGGACATGGCGGTTTCAAACCCAGCCCCAGCAAAAACCTGAAATAAATAAATAAATAAATAAAATCTGGGTAACCTGAATGAGAATCAGAAAGGGCTACTGACTTGCTTTTTACATGTTCATTGATCTACCCCAAGGTCATTTGAAGGAGGATACCTGACTCTGAGGTTAATCTACAGATAAATCTATTTCCACCCATCTAAACACACTATCTCCTAGCAACCACTTCCTCCACCTATACTTTCCATATTCTCCCCTCTCCCTTCCAGAAGGCATCTATAAAAGTCTCTGAACATCAGAGTGAACAAAAGCCACTGAGACTTTAGATGATTTCTGTGGTTTCCCCCCATGCACATGATATTTGGAAATAAACCTTTCTCTTATTAATCTATCATTATTGTGAGGAGATCTTTCAGTGAACCAACCAAGGGAAAATGGCAAGTTTCATCATGATCCCTACACTATCTTTGAAATCACGTTTGCAAGAGCCTTCACAAAAGAAAATTAAGTGTGGTATGTCTAAAGGAACGACTGAGAAATTTTCTCATGGTTTTAAAATCACATCAACAGCTGTAAGGCAGTCACATAAAATGTAGTGGGGGTCTTCATCATCGGGGGAAGTAGGAGTGTAGCTGGATTTAAAATGTTGCAATCATGTAAAATAATTGGGGGGGGTTGGTTAGTAAGGATTGTTCATAGGTGGTCCATCATCGAGTAGAGAGATGCTGTTTGTGGACTTGTAAGAGAGCATGGGGAACATGTAGATGAATAGGGGAACCTAGTATGAGGATGCTGGCTTTGTTAATTAGGGTGGCAGCTGCTGCTACTGCACATAAGCATGGGGGCATGCCTGCAGCCAACGGATCTGACTGACATGAAATATACACTGTAGGACAGATCTGACAGGGAAAATACCAGCAGCAATTCCATCATTTTTATGGCAGTACAAATGGAAACGCTTATCAAAACTAGGTAAGCCCAGAGAAAGAGGTGGGGATAATGCTAATTTGAGAGTTTTAAGGAGTCTATTGCCTCTATGGGTCAGAGGGTCGGCTCCTGGATACTGTCAGGAAGGAGGGAATATAATGACTTAGTGAGGGCAGCAAAGTTGGCAATCCATTGGGGGCAGTAGCCAGCTGCTCCTAGAATTTGACGTAGTTATTTTTTAGTTTGGGGAAGGGGGATAGACAAAATTGACTCAAGTTGTTTTGGGGTGAGTTTTTGAGTGCCTTGATATATTTTGTGTCCTAACTAAGTAATAAAATAGTGGTCTATACCCACTGGAGTTTGGACTGAGAGGCTTTATGGTCTTTTTTTAACTAGAGCTTTTGGTAGAAAGAGAGAGTCTAAGAGGGAACCTTGTTTAGTGATTACAGAGTAGAACATCATGAATGACCTGAACCAGAGTGGACCCATAGGTAAAGATATTAGTCTAAATCAGCCTTGAGGATTGGAGAGAATATTTAAGGAGATTCAGAATATCCTTGGAGTATTCAGGTCTTTATTGTCTCCCTCTGAAGGTAAATGCAAAGAGAATTGAAAAGAAAGGTGAGCAGAGATGAGTCATTGTAAACCAGGCTGCATTAGCAGGAATCAAGATTAAGGATTATAACTGGATTTTGTACAGCAGAGTGTACACGGATTACAAAGGAGTTTATGGCTCTCAGATCTTGTACAATTCAGTAGATATGATTCCCATCTGAATCAAATTTTCCTTTTTTACTGGTAGAATTGGGATGTTACAGGGTGAGGTGGTAAAAATGAGTCCTTTCTGCTGTAAAAGGGAATCTATTATAGGTGTAATTCCAAGTTCTGCATTTCGTAAGAGCGGGTATTCAGCTAAGGTATTCCTGAGGAAAAAGGGTTTTTTTTGTTGTTGTTTTGTTTTTTTTTTCCAGGAGATGCTTAAAGGCTCTAAACATAGTAGTAGTCGGGTTTCATTTACATATGTTGCCCAAAGGCTATCTGGGACACCCTCTAGGATAGTCTGATCAAGGGAATCAAATCAGAATGAGTTTCCATTAAAGACAGTAAGAAGTTTGGAGTTTCATCTAAGGGCAGAGACATAAAAATACTATTTTCATTACATTATAAAGTAGCAGTCAATTTACATAACACGTCTCTATCAAAAATCTTTGCAGCTGAAGAATCAGATATTAGAAAGGCATGGTGAGTGTTAAGAGGACCTAGAGATATAGAAGTAACCTCAGAGATAATGAAATATGTTGAGAAACTCCATTAGCTTGAATAGAATCAGAAGTGAGGTAGAGATAATTCTTCTGATCAAATGATAGAAAGTGCTGCACAAGTGTCAATCAAAAATTCCAGTTCCTTATCCTCTACTTTAAGGTTAATGGTGGGGATCTAGAGTGGAACTGAGGATCAGCTGTCCTGGTCAATCAACTGAATACTGTCCTATAGGAGAAAATTTACCTCTCTGAAGCATGGGGAAGCTCTTCTTTGAGTTTTCCTTTTTTTTTTTAATGACCATACAGTTAACTCTCCAATGTCCAGATTTTCTGAAGTATCTGTGTAGCAGGAAACGCAGACTGAAGACTCCAGGCACCAGTTGATTAGAGGAAGTGGGTTTATTCGGCTGGGGGTACTCGGAACACCAGTGTGTTTCCCAAAACCGAGCCCCCCAAATCAATCCCTTGCCTCTTTTTTATCCACTTTTCAGGGTGGGAGTGCACCTGTGAGTCATAAGACAGAGAGTGAGGGTCATAAAATAAAGAGTGAGACGTGACATCATCCTCAAGGTCTCCGGCTCAAGGGGAAGGTCAGATTTGCCCGTGTCCTTGACACTGGTCGGCCCACCTGCCCTCAAAGGCAATGGAAGCCCAAAGAAGTTACTAGATTACAGTCTAGGCCCTGAGTATGTCAGGGGAGAAACACGCAGACAATAGAAACGCCTGCGGCTTGGCTGAGGCCTACACAGGGTGGCTAGGACGGACTCTTTTAGAACTGCTTTTTATTTTTCTTGCCTCATCTGCACACCTCTCAAGGAATAAAACAAGATAACCTTAATTTATTTTCAGAGGACTGTTGTTGCTTCTGCAATGATCCAATTTGTAAAACAAGAACTGTGAATTTTAAATCTTTCTTTTTCTTGTTCTCTTGTAAGTTATTTTCAAAAAACTGTGTAGCTGCTTCTACTATAACACTTGGAGGTTGAGCAGTACAGTCAAGTACACTGTTGTTTTTTGTTTGGTTGTTTATTCTTGCATCCAAAATCTTTTAAATAAGATAGTAGTTTCCAGGGTTAGTTTTTGTATCCTCTCCTGGCCCGTCAGCCTCAGGCACACTTGAACTTCCAGCCTTTCCAGTGGACATAGGAGTGGACCCATAGGTAAAGATATGAGCCTGACTCACAATTTCTCTTTGCATTTACCTTCAGAGGGAGACAATAAACACCACACATTGGTGTGGCTGTGTAGGGTTCATGGGGCCTTGCCAAAATGCCAGTACACCTTCTGGCCCTTGTGAGGACCAGAAAGCAGAATGGTGCCACAGCCCTTGTGGGAGTCCAGGGCCAGCTGGCTGAAGGTGAGGACTTGTTTCCAGCCTTGTGGATGAGGGTACAGGTCAAGCTGCACATGCACAAGGCACATACCCTCAGTTTGGGCACTTCCCGAACCTACACAACATCAGTTATGGTCCCCACAAACACAGCTGTTTTGTTGTCCTGGCCAGGAAATTTCATCTTCCAAATCATCCACGAAAGAAAGAGTGGTAGCCGATCGATGTGACTCATAAACAACATCTTCAGGACAACCTGGTTGAGGGTAGAGTTGGTCTGTCTGGCCAGAAACCTGTACAGGTTGACCAGTAACCTTAGGTAAATGACCTAGATTTGGGGCTTCTTGTGATGAAACGTTTGGTTCTTGTAGTGGTGAATATCAACTCACATGATGGTGACTCCTGCTTGGTCAGGTCCAGAAAGAGCAACTCTACTATTTTGAATCTGTTTTGTTTTTTTTTTTTTAATTTCTGGAAGAAAATTTCCAAGCAGGGCAGACATTTAGAGATTTCTACGCTCTGACACTTCAAGAGTAAATGATGTATGTCTCTGGAAAACTTTCATAAATCTTTTAATGAAGGCTTTAGGATGTTCTCCCTCCTTCTGAGTACATAAATCAACTTTAGACCAATTTACTTTAGAAGGGAAAGCCTCTAATATTACTTCCAGTAGACTCTGAATGTCAGTATTTAGAGTGCAATTTCTTGGACATTTGTAGGGGATCCAGGAAGAGGATCTGGCCATCTGTTTCCTCTATGGATAGGATCTTCTCCTAGAAGCCTTCTGGCTTGTCTAATGACTGCAGTATAATCATGTGTGGGAAGAACACCCCTTAGCAACCAGTCAAGATCCCTGATTATGAATGGTTACAAGCCTCTCTAATTCATCTCTAAATTTGGTGGGATCTTCTGAAAGCATGGGCAAAGGGGTGTTGTGATTCAGAAGATCTCCTGCAGTCCAGGGGACATGAATTCTCTGGGGGGGGTGAGTGGAAACCCTGGATGCATTCTTAAAGGCCACTGTATAGGGAGGTCTAGGGCTGATGGAGTTCAATTACACAATCCTGGGGAATAAGAGGCATTGTACTGAACAGAAAATCGAGCTTTGCTTTGGCTCTGTAATAGGCCTACTTCTTGCTTCTCAGCTTTTATGCAATCAATCTGTATATTTTGAGATTTTTAAATCAGGCCTGAATGCCTTCTGTAAATTTTGGAGAGATACAGATTTAAGGCAGGCAACTGGTTATTAAAAAGGTTTTCTGAAAAAGTTGGAGTCAACATAATTTTAATAGCTCCTAAGTCTGATTGTTGAGGGGTTAAGATTGGATTTTAAAGTTGGTTGTGACTAGGAACCCAGTGATCCAAAAGTGCTTCTGAGGAATCAGCGACAGGTAATTGAGGATAGAAAGGAATATAAATTGAAGGCCAGCTTAAGCAGAATTTAATTTTTGTTCTAATTTAGATTTCTGCTCTTCATTGTTTTTTTTTTTTTTAAGGGAGTTGACGGCAAACCACAACACTGATATTTTCTTTCTATTTGATTTTCCCATAAATACAAATAAGGCAATTGTTTAGGATGAGTTCTCTAAAATTTTCTTTAAAGAAAGGAGTTTTTCTAGCTCAAAGGATCCATCTTCTGGCCAGTCATAGTCAGAATTTCCACTTTTATTCTAAAAGTGACTCAATCCAATAAGTCTCTTTCTAGAAAGCCCAGGTGGTAGTCTTCCAGGTTTAGAGGAACTTTTTACCATAGAAGCTAGAGGTATTCTTGGAGAGGGGTTAGAGGAGACAGTTCCCATGATTCCTAAAATTCACTCTGAGAAATAGATTTATGATAGGGTAGACAGCGACAAAAAGACTCACTCCTCAGTGCTTGACATGTTTGGTACACAGTGTGCTGCTGAGAATCTCATGTGTCTTAGACTCCTACTCTTTCTAGATTGGCCACCTGACAGGTTTCCAACAAAACAGTACCCCCCTGCCCCCAACCAGATGGCAGAGACTGAGGAGAGAATTTCCATTCAGTCCCAGAATCAACCTCAGAGACATAAAGCAGAATGAGAGGGGAACTTCATATATATTTTTAAGGCAAAGTCTCAAGCTATCACCCTGGGTAGAGGGTCTTGGCATCACAGCTCATAGCAACTCAAATTGTTGGGCTTAACTGATTCTCTTCCCTCAGACTCCTAAGTAGCTGCAAGGACAGGTATCAGCCACAACGCCTGCCTATTTTATTTGTTGTTGCAGTTGTCATTGTTGTTTTTTTAGCTGACCCAGGTGGGTTTGAACTCTCCTTCCTTGGTGTTTATGGCCCTGCCCTACCCACTGAGTTATAGAAATATAGGTTGATCCCTCTAGCTTGGGATCAACCTAAAATGTCAGGGTATGCTCTTAATGAAATTGCCTAGGCCTAGGAAACTGGGGTCCATTGTTCAGGCTTGAATGGGGGTACCCTTTATCAATAGAGTTTCTCCAGATAAGGGTGATCTAAGTAAGGGTCTGCAACAGAATCATGTCTTGGGCTGGAACCCCTTTCACTCTTTATGACCTGATGATCTCATCTCTGGAAGACATGAATCTCATTAGCACATCATGTGAGTAAAGTTTGCCTTTTGAATTTAAAAGTCCAGAAAGTTTATGAAAAGTATAAACAATTAGGTCTCTTCCCGAAGTTGGCTTAATTGCCTCTGGAGTTAAGAGGGCAATGGCAGCTACCACCTATAGATAGTGTGGTTAAACTTTAGCCATGGTGTTCATTTCTTTATTAAGATAAGCTACAGGTTGTAAAACTGGACCCCAGCATTGGGTAAAGACTCCTAGGACAGGAGGCTCTCATAGCTCAGTTGGCAGGGTGCTGGCCACATACACCAAGGGTGGTGGGTTCAAATTCAGCCTGGGCCTGCTAAGCAACAATGACAACTGCAACCAAAAAATAACTGGGCATTGTGGCAGGTGTCTGTAGTCCCAACTACTTGGGAGACTGAGGCAAGAGATTTGTTTAAGCCCAAGAGTTTGAGGTTTCTGTGAGCTGTGATGCCAGGGTACTCTACCCAGGGTGATAGCTTGAGACTCTGTCTCCAAAAACAATCCAAAAAAAAAAAGACTCCTAGGATGATCTGTAGCATAGAGATTAATTTTTTTTTTTTTTTTGAGACAGAGCCTCAAACTTTCCCCCCTGGGTAGAGTCCCAGTTGGAGGTTGCTGTGGGCTATGATGC
>NW_003852730.1:331734-335904 GCF_000181295.1 Otolemur garnettii
AGGCGCCGAGCCGAGATTAAATTGTTGTCTGGTAGGAAGACTCAAAGCAGGGGCCTATAAAAGAGCATTCTTCAGCTGTTAGAATGCCTTACCTGCCTGCAGTTTCCATTCTAGAGTGACCAGGCACTCTGAGTATTTTTAATTAAAGAATAGAGTGGTCTAGCTATTTTACTATATCCAGGAATAGAGTCTGCAAAAGCCTGTAATTCCTAAGAAGCCTGGAAAGTTTGAGGTTTGGGTTGAGCCAAAATTGGTTCTATTCTTTCTTTGCTCAGGGCTTTCTTACCATGTCAAAGTTGGAGGCCAAAATAGTGTACTTCAGGCACATATAATTGGGCTTTAGCCTTGGAAATCTTGTACCCACGATCAGCTAGGAAGTTTAATAAAGCTTGGGTAGCTTTGTGGCATTCCTCTGCATTTGGGGCTCCCAAAAGAATGTCATTTATGTACTGAACAAGAGTCACTATGGGATGAGAAATGACTCAAGTGTTTGGCTAAGTATTGTCTAAACAAGTGAGAGCTGTCCCTAAATCCATGAGATAATTTGGACTAGTTGAGCTTATTTTGCTCTTCCAATCTGTTCTTGGTAACCCATACTTCTGGTTTAATTTCTGTCTGTAATAAAGGAAGGCAAATAGTACTTGTCCTATATTCATATAAATGGTTGTTCCCGCTTTAGTTAGTATGTCCCTCCCCAGAAGGGGAGCAGGACTTTCAGGTATGATTAGAAAGGCAGGATAGAACAGCCAGTTGCCCCAATTGCTGATTAAAGGCTAAGAGGAGAATTTGGTAACCATCTTTCAAAATACTCTCTGTATAGTACTTTTTACTTTTATTATCATTATTTTTTGAGACAGAGTCTCACAATATTACCCTAAGTAGAGTGATGTGGAGTCACAGCTCACAGCAACCTGAAACCCTTGGGCCCACATTTTTTTTTTTTCCTCAGCCTTTTGGGACTACAGGTCCTGGCCACAGCACTTGGCTACTTTTTGTTTGTTTGTTTTAAGCAGGCCTAGGCTGGATTCAAACCCACCAGACCCAGTGCATGTGGCTGGCACCCTAACCACTAAGCAACAGGTGCCCAGTCCCTCTGTACAGTTCCTTTAAAATAATCTGGCCCTCTAAGGAGTTAGGCAATAACTTGGGTGTGTTTGTTCACTGCCTCCTTAAGCCATTCAAGATAGGCCGAGGAACTTCCTTTTTGTTCCTGGTAAATGGTAGACAACTTCAAATAATTCAGACATTTTTTTGGATTGATGCCAACCTTCCAGGATACATGTTAGAAAATGTTTACGCTACCAGTCACCTTGTTTCTCAGGTCCCAGTCAGAATCCTCAAAGGGAAATGTCTTCATGTGGGGTATCTGTTTTTTTCCTCAGAGGAAATACTACTATCAGTATTGGACACAAACACTTTTTAGCCTCATCCAAGATTCACTTTTCTCATCTAAAGTTAAAGTTTGTTTAGTAGTAGGATTACATCTTTCCAAGACAGCCCAAAGCTTTGTCTTGCATCTCTTCCACTGCATCTCTCTAATAGTGAGGGCATAGTTCCAGCAGAGGCCCCTTTCTGAGCCATTTCTTACTCCAGGAATCCAGATATAGTAGGGAAGGGTTCAGGCCTAGTGTCTTCTTGCTTGAGCCTGCAGGGGTACTCAGTGCCTGAGAACCTTCTTCCCTAGTGATAGCAACCATTTCAAAAGCTTCCTTCTGCTCTTTAAGATCTGCTGATAGCTTGGGTTTCTCTCACTGTCTCCTCATCCCCATTCTGGTTATAAAGACTGGAAAAATCTGGTTTAACATTCAGATGTGCTTGTGGGGCCTGAGACCTCTTTTTAAGCTTTTGAATATCAGCACTAACTGGGAGATGAAGTGCATTGTCAAGGTGAAGAAGAAAACAGATGAAGCAGGGGCAGGTAAGGAGCTACATTACCTGGAAGTGAAGAGAGTGAGAGAGATGTAGGAGTAATAATACGCAGCAGGCAGAGTGAATTCAGAATGTCTGTTGTTCCCTTAGCTTATCTTGAGGAAGATGTATATTTTCCTCCCAGATAGTGGCACCAACATGTCAGATATTAGGGGACCAGAAGTGAGGTATGTGTTCCATTTTTTTGTTCCAAGTGTCAAAGAATGGCTGTTATAACTAAGACAGTGAAACAAATGAGCAGAATGGGTAGCACCTGTGGCTCAGTGAGTAGGGCACCAGCCCCATATACCGAGGGTGGTGGGTTCGAACATGACACCTACCCCGGCCAAAGAGAAACAAAGAAATAGCTGGGGGTTGCTGTGGGTGCCTGTAGTCCCAGCTACTCTGGAGGAGGAGGCAAGAGAATCACCTAAGCCTCATAAGAGCTGGAGGTTGCTGTGAGCTGTGACACCACAGCACTCTACTGAGAGCAACACATTGAGATTCTGCCTCAAAAAAAAAAAAAAAAAAAGCAGATACAAGTGTTTAAAAGGGCGAAGTTCATAAACAACTGTACACTCCAGAGAAGGAGCACATCTACATTCTCAAGTGGATAAGACCCTGGGATTAGGCTTGGTGCTGTGGCTCAAGTGGCTAAGGCGCCAGCCACATACACCTGAGCTGGTGGGTTTGAATCCAGCCCAGGCCTGCCAAACAACAATGATGGCTGAAACCAAAAAATAGCTGGGTGTTGTGGCGGGCGCCTGTAGTCCCAGCTACTCAGGAGGCAGAGGCAGGAGAATCACTTAAGCCCAGGAGTTGGAGGTTGCTGTGAGCTGTGATGCCATGCTACTCTACCCAGGGTGACAGCTTTAGGCTCTGTCTCAAAAATAATAATAATAGTAATAATAATAATACAAAAAAGACCCTGGGATTAGGGGATTAGTAAAGTGTTTCCCCTTACATGGATTTTCCAATTCTGTGTTAAATGGTGGGGTGGTAAAATATTCATGATTTTTCTTGGAAATGGGGAAACTTTCCAGAATGGAGAGTCCTCCCATTTATATCCCTGTAATCAATGGACACTATTTGTCACTGTCATTGTAGAGTATGATAGAACTGCTATAAATTGTACTATATTAATGAAAATAGATCACTTGAGCCTACTGTCATCTACTTGTATGCCCACTCCACATGCCTTTTTTGTGACCTTGGCCATATCTCCACATTGTGGCCTTGCTAACTCTGAGACTCATTTTTGTAGTACAAACATCAGTTGAAGTTTGAGAAGCCTTCTTGAAATGTCAGTTTTTGTTTCTTGGAAGCCCCCTCTGCTCAATTTGTTCCTCTAAGTATGGACAAAGGATCTCTTAGTATCATCTGCCCCGTTCCTCCTTGGCCCTACCTAATAAGATAAACACAAATTTAAGGCTGTGAGATGTGACTGACATTTGTAGAATATTTCTTTCATTTGAATTATCATTAGAAAAGCGTGAGATATATTTCAAGATATTGTCACACTCTTCACATAGAATTTCTCTATGAATTCTTTTATGTACTGAAATGAGTAGTGGTGGTTATAGGACTGGACACTTCCCTCATTTATAGGTGATTTCTATGTTATAATTTTTTTATTTATACAATGATTTAAGCACTAAACAGTTGTCAAGCTCTTCCCATTTGTAGATTTTCTCTTCAACATGAATTCTGTTGTGTACAGGAAACAGTGCCTCCTGGCATGAGGCTTTGCCACATCTTCACATTGTTTCCATTTTTCCTTCTGTGGTTTCTCTTATGTTTACTAAGACTGAGGACCACTGAAAACCTTTGCCACATTATTGACATTTGTCAGATTTCTCTCCACTGTGAATGTTCTTATGTGTAGTAAGGTTTGAGCTCTGGTTAAGGTCATTGCCACACTGTTCATTTTTAGGATTACTCTCCAGTTTGAATTCTTCTATGCTTAGCATGCTATGAACACCAGGTACAGGCAGTGCCACAGTCTTCAAATGGAGGTTTCTCGCCTGCGTAATTTCTTCTCTGTACAGTGAGGATTGAATGTGAGTTAGAGTTTGTCACACTGTCCATATTTATAAGGTTTCTCTATAGAAGAAATTCTTAAATGTCTAGAAAGGTTCACACCTAATGAAAGTCTATGCCACATTTTGACCTTTGTCGAGTTTCTTTCTTTCTTTTTTTTTTTTTTTTTTGAGACAGAGCCTCAAGCTATCCCCCTGGGTAGAGTACTGTGGCATCACAGCT
>NW_003852730.1:336396-339425 GCF_000181295.1 Otolemur garnettii
TTGTTGTTTGGCGGGTCCGGGCTGGGGATTCGAACCTGCCACCTTAGGTGTACATGGCTGGCGCCTTAGCCGGTTGAGCTATAGGCGCCGAGCTGACACATTCTTCACATTTGTAGTTTCTCTCCACAAGAAATTCTGTGATGTTTACTATGAGCTTAGCTAAGGTAGAACATTTTAGTGCATTTTTTAAAATTTGTAAATTTTATGTCCAGAGTGAATTCTTTGATGTATAGAAAGGTTTGAGTCACAGTTAAAGGCTTTGTCACACTCTTCACGTTTGTAAGGTTTCTCTTCAGAGTGAATTCTTTGATGTCTAGAAAAGCTTGTGTAGTAGTTAAAGGCTTTGCCACATTCTTGACATTTGTAGGGTTTCTCTCCAGAGTGAATTCTTTGATGTTCAGAAAGGTGTGAGTGCCTGTTAAAGGCTTTGCCACATTCTTGACATTTGTAGGGTTTCTCTCCAGAGTGAATTATTTGATGTTTAGAAAGGTGTGAGTGCTGGTTAAAGGCTTTGCCACATTCTTCACATCTGTAGGGTTTCTCCCCAGAGTGAATTCTTTGATGTCTAGAAAGGTGTGAGTACTGGTTAAAGGCTTTGCCACATTCTTGACATTTGTAGGGCTTCTCTCCAGAATGAATTCTTTGATGTATAGAAAGGTGTGAGTGCCTGTTAAAGGCTTTGCCACATTCTTGACATTTGTAAGGTTTTTCTCCAGAGTGAATTCTTTGATGTACAGAAAGGCCTGAGTGCTGATTAAAGGCCTTGCCACATTCTTGACATTTGTAGGGTTTCTCTCCAGAGTGAATTCTCTGATGTGCAGAAAAACCTGAGTAATGATTAAAGATTTTGCCACATTCTTCACATTTGTAGGGTTTCTCTCCAGAGTGAATTATTTGATGTGTAGAAAGGCCTGAGTGCCGGGTAAAGGCTTTGCCACATTCTTGACATTTGTAGGGTTTCTCTCCAGAGTGAATTCTTTGATGTACTGAAAGGTGTGAGTGCTGGTTAAAGGCTTTGCCACATTCTTCACATTTGTAGGGTTTCTCTCCAGAGTGAATTCTTTGATGTTTGGAAAGGTGTGAGTGCCTGTTAAAGGCTTTGCCACATTCTTGACATTTGTAAGGTTTCTCTCCAGAATGAATTCTTTGATGCACAGAAAGATTTGAGTGATGGTTAAAGGCTTTGCCACATTCTTCACATTTGTAGGGTTTCTCTCCAGAATGAATTCTTTGATGTACAGAAAGGTATGAGTGCCAGTTGAAAGCTTTTCCACACTCTTGACATTTGTACGGTTTCTCTCCCAAATGAATTCTTTGATGTCTACAGAGGAGTGAGTGTCTCATAAAGGCTTTGCTACATTCTTCACATTTGTACGGTTTCCCTCCAGAATGAAGTACTTTATGTACAGAAAGGCTTGAGTAATATTTAAAGGCTTTGCCACAGTGTTGACATTTATAGCATTTCTCTCTGGAATGAATACTTTTATGGCCATAAATGTGTGAGTACTTTTTGGTAAGTTTGTCACATTCCTTATATTTGTAAGGTTTTTCTCCAGTATTCAAAATCTTATGGTTACAATACTTTGATCTGTGGCTAAGACATTTGTCATCATTTTCATACTTGTTGAGTTTCTCTCCAATATGGAGTCTTGAGCAAGACTGAAAGACTTGGCTACCTTCTTTGCATTTGTGTTGTTTTTCTCCAGTATTTGTTATCTTATGTTCTGTGATATGTGAGCAGAGCTTAGAGGCTTTCCTATACTCTTTACATTTAAAAGTTTTGTCTAAGTTATATAGCATCTTATATGTGTTTACATTTGACAACTGTCTGAAGACATTCAAACATTTACTACATTGGAAGACTTTGCCATGGGTACCTGTTACACATTTGTCAAGTCCACTGTAACATACTTTCTGCTGCTTACGCTCATATACACCTTCCCAGTCTTTTGTAAAGTTTAAATTCTCAGGGCCACAACTTTGATATCTGCTCAAGATCATCTCTGGAAATAAAATATTTGAGCCCAGCTCTTGCCAATGGTCTTGGGTAGAATGATTAGAGAGAGCTGAAAGAAATTTAAACAATAACAATTTTAGCACTCACTTTTTCTTAGAATCCAGTAAATACACATTACACATTTTATCTGCAAAATCATGTTAAGAACATTAGGAAGATGCCCTAATACAGTAGAGAGGCACCAATTATCTTAAAGATAAATAAATGTTGCATGTATACACTGCATTTTGGGGGAATTCTGAAAACCTGGTAAGAATATGCAGCACAACAGGTAAGCAGAAGTTGTAGAGATAATGTAGAGGCAGGGAATTGGATCCCATAATTAATCCTAGAACTCAGGGACACTGTTGTGAATGGATCACTGGGGCACAGGTGTTTGAGATCAACCTGAGCAAAAGTGAGACCCCATCTGGATTGGCACCTGTAGCTCAAGCGACTAAGGCACCAGCCACATACACCGGAGATGTAAGGTTCGAATATAGCCCCAGCCTGCCAAACAACGTCAACCAAAAACTAGCCAGGAGTAGGAGTGGGCAAATGTAATCCCAGTTACTCCTGGCTGTGGCAAGAGAATCACTTAAACCCAAGAGTTGGAGGTTGCTATAACCTGTGATACTTAGGCACTCTACCCAGAGCTACAGCTTGTGACTCTGTCTCAAAAAAAGAAAACAAAACAGTGACACCCCCCCAACTCTACCACAAATAGAAAAATTATTCCGGCACAGTGGTACATTCCTCTAGTCCCAGCAAATCATGAGGCTGAGACAAGAAGATCTCTTGTGCCCAGAAGATTGAGGATGCTGTGAGCTTTGACAACACAGCACTCCTCCTAGGGCGGCAACTACTTAGGCTGAAATAAATGAATAAATAAATAAATACATACATACACACATACATTCATACAATGTGTATGGGCATATACACAAATATATTTCTAAAATAAAAGCAAAAATCGTCAATAATAATAATAATGATGAAAGAGCCAAGGAGGGCTCGGCGCCTATAGCTCAAC
>NW_003852730.1:339546-345270 GCF_000181295.1 Otolemur garnettii
TCCCAGCTACTTGGGAGGCGGAGGCAGGAGACACGCTTGAGCCCAGGAGTTGGAGGTTGCTGTGAGCTGTAATGCCATGGCACTCCACCCAGGGGGACAGCTTGAGGCTCTGTCTCAAAATAAATAAATAAATAAATAAATAAAATAAAAAATAATGAAAACAAGAAGACAGATGACTTGGGAAAGAAATTCAGGCTTCTCAGAAAAAAATTCTGATTAAGCTGAGCTTCCCTATTCACACTGTATTGTGTGGTTTCCTCCCAGAACTTGGACCTCTGACCAGTGTTATCTGTTTCACTCACTCCAACCTACCTGGGGGCTTGAGTAGTGTCTGCTGTGTCTTCACCTTCCAGGGTTCTTTGCTTTGCTCCAGAAAGATGATGAGATCTGGCTTAGAGACAGCAAGACCTGTTTTAGTAGAAAAAAAATTGGGATTCTTCAATTTCCAATCTAATGCCTTGGTGAAGTACAGAAAAGGACATTTTAGAAGATCCTGAAATAATAATCCCAAACAGATTTCCTGGCAGAAACTTCAGAATCTTCAAAAAGTATTTAAAGTTGGAACATTCCTAACTCCTCCACACCAAAACTACTGAAATAAAATTTGGTGCTAGAAATCAGACTTAAAGGTATGAGTAACAATCTAGGCCATGAAATTTCGGAAATTTCCATTAATCTAGTGAAGGATGTAAATCAGCTCAAAAAACGGTAAGATTAATGCTAAAATAAAACAACTCCAATTTTTCTTTTCTATACCAAGATATCCTCAAGTTTTCCATAGAAACAAGAACCTGATACTCAGTCAATGAATAAACTGAATGAAAACCTTCTACGTAGAGAGAATATCAATTGTTTGGTGTAGACCTGGAACTGTGTATATAAGTTGTCCTCACCCAGGAAGACCAGGTGTCTGTAGGTCTCTAACATGACTTCCCGATACAAATGCTGCTGAGCAGGGTCCAGGCAGGCCCACTCATCCATAGAGAATTCAATAGACACGTCCTTGAATGTCAACAGTCCCTGAAAAACAACATATTTACCAAGAAAGCACGGGCATATAGAATTTCACTTTTTTTTTTTTGAGACAGAGTCTCAAGCTGTCACCCAGGGTAAAGTGCCATGGCATCACAGCTGACAGCAACCTTAAATTCTTGGGGTTAAGCAATTTTCTTGCCTCAGTCTCCTAGCTAGGAATACAGGCACCCTCCACAATGCCCACCTACTTTTTTGTTGCCATTGTTATTGTTGTTTAGCTGGCCTGGACCGGGTTCCAATCCACCAGCCTGAGTGTATGTGCCCAGCACCTTAACCACTTTGCGACAGGCATCAAGCCATGAATGTCACTTTTAGTTAAGTTGAGTGAAGAGAACTCCTGCTGACTTATAAGAGTAAATGCAATTACCTAATAAGTATAGAAGGGATATATTCCCTCATGTGTTGTCTAACACAGATGAAAGGAGATAGAATGGCATCCACAAAACCAATGTACACATTAGACATTTTGGGTTGATACAGTAGGAATAAAAGGCCAGCAATACAGGCATGCACAATGTCGTGCCTTATTTACATCATATGTTATAATCTGTGTATGTTTTTTATATGACGATGTCATGATGAGATAAATGGTAACTCTAATGTAGATTTGTTTTTTTTTGGATGATATTGGGTGAAGATTCCGTTTCCTAATTTCCAACAAGCTCAACACAAATGACAATACTTCAGTCCCATGATGATATTCTTTCAAACATGCAGTGAACTGCAGATACTGGATTTACCCCAGTTGATTCCTGAACTGGTAAACAAAGATGACGACCTTTACTTTCCCGAGAAAGGTATATGGAAGAGAATCTAAGAAGAAAGGGGTGCTTCCTCAATAAATGTTTTGATTTGCTCACATTAGTTGATAATCTCCCCAAGTTCTTATTAACAATACAGAAGATGCACTGAACCCTACAATGGAATATGTGTCCAAGAACACTATAACTGAGTGAATAAAATTAACATCAACTGCAACAGGACGAATTAGTATCAGGTGCTGATTCACAAGTGCAAGCCCAACATCACTGTTATAATACTGGCCAGAAAAAGTCAATCATAATCTGATAAAAACTAGTTGAGAAAAACCCAGTTTGGGGAAAGTTCCAGTCACAGCTATCTGGCATGTCTTCTAATCCCTAATTGTGTCTTTAAATAGCCTTCTTTACTATCCCAGAAAGCAAGTCTTTTCTGATTATTCTGTTTATGAGAACTTTGAATTACTCTAGGCTGTTAATGCCATCCTCTGTAAAAGTGCATGGACGTCATCCTATTTTACATAGAACCAATGGAACTTCCAGATACAAGTGAAACAGCACATATTCTCCTTCTTTGCTACTATCCAATGACACAACCTCATTCACAGTGAAAATCTTGGGCATCCACATTTTCCCACTAGAACTTATCAGAGATTTCACACTTTTCCAGTATATGCAGAAAATTATCACATACTCAGATATTTATAGTTAAGAAACAACTACTACCATCAAGATAAAAAGATACATTAGCTATACCACTAAAAACTGAAACTATTAGTCATAAATATAGCAAGCTTAAAAAGTGTCCATTCTGATACATGGACCTGAATAATTCCTTACTTAAATGTAACTTAACCACCTTTCTACCTCATGCCAATAGACACACCAAGCTCCTCTGAAGATAGTTCTTATTATCTGGCACCCAGGGTTTTTCATCTATCCCTGCTACAACACAAGGAAACTTTGTTTGCTAAGATTCATCCTTTTTCTACCCTGGATACAAAACTTTAAGTCCAATTGGTCTAAAGTAACTTAAGATATTAACCTCCCTGAAAACTATAATAGCTGACTACACCTTTTTAGCCCTGCTAAATACACCACTGTAGCCATTTTTGTCATATCAACAGTAGCTATTGGACTCAATCTGAAAATCAGTCCATTGGCCTGTGCCATCATCAAGGTCCTTAATACAACTTCTCAAGCCATAAACACTCTGAGCATTGAATTAAAACAAGTATGAGAAGCTATACTAAAAAATTCAGCAGCCATTATTATTGATTATTAAAACACCATCATAGATGTAAAAACTTTAAAATCTATTCACTGCATTAAGTTATCTAACAGTTCCGAACTCATTAAAAACAAGTAAACATGTATAAAAAACATAGTCCAAATAAAACAACAAACGAGATTTTTCAGAATATCCAAAACTTCCTATCTAAAGTATTGTCATAATTACCAACATTACCTAAGTCTGTACTGTTATAGTTATTCTTATGTTGTATGTTATAAGATGCTTAATATGTTACAAAATACAATGTATACCATTCATATGTACTGGCTGTTTCCCAATTTTTTGTTCTTTTTTAGACAGAGTCTCACTTTGTCACCCTCCATAGAGTGCTTTAACATCACAGATCACAGTAACCTCAAACTCCTGGGCTTAAGTGATTCTCTTACCTCGGACTCCCAAGTAGTTGGGACTACAGGTTCTGGCTACAATACCAGGCTTTTTTTTTTTTTTTTTTTCATTTAATTTTTAGAGAGGAGCTGTGGCACTTGGCTCAGGCTGGTCTCAAACTCATGAGCTCAAGCAATCCACCAGCAGTAGCCTCCCAGAGTGCTAGGATTACAGGTCTGAGCCACAGGGCTCAGCCTTGTTTCACAACTTTCAAAAACAAAATTAACCAGTACAACCCGCATCTCAATTTAACTAACTATAACAAATTTAAAATAATTTTCATTTTAAATCAATTTCACAGATGAGAAAATAAAATAAATAAAAGTATAGAATGTGGTTGACACAGACACCCCCGCAACCTTTCTTAGCTATTTCTGAACTGGGAATGCATTTTAAAACATAGGAAGAGGAAGTCAGTCAGACAGTCCAAACCAGAAATAGGAAATAAAGATAATAATCGTGAAAGAAAACAAAACAAAACAAAAACCAAGGAAGTATTGAGGCACCATAGAACAAGGTAATAGCATGTTAAAGATGTTACATTGACGGCTAGGCGCCTGTGGCTCAAGCGGCTAAGGCGCCACCCACATACACTTGAACTGGGGGGTTAGAATACAGCCCATGCCCGCCAAACACCAATGAGGGCTGCAAACTAAAAATAGCCAGGCTCCATGGCCGGCGCCTGCAGTCCCAGCTACTTAGGAGGCAGAGGCAAGAGAATTGCTTGAGCCCAGGAGTTGGAGGTTGCTGTGAGCTATGATGCTACAGCACTCTACCAAGGGCGACAGCTTGAGGCTCTGTCTCAAAAAAAAATTTTATTGATGATGAATTTTGATTACTTTTAAATTGTCATATGTATTTCACTTGCCTACATGTTAATCACATAAGTATATTTCTAGTACACTTGTGAAATCATACCCTATATAAAGTATTAAAATTTGTTACATACAAAAGACAGCATTTAAAAATTACTCTCCCTGTTCTCCGAATTACTAGCCTGTCCCATAAGAAAGCCTTTATACGAGTCAACTCCTTGTCCCCGTGTTTAACTACAAAGATAGGTAACAGGGTAAGCCACCGGGTCAGGACCTCAAAGAATAGAGGGGTTGAGGGCCCCACAGACCACAGTCCCTCCATGAACAAACCTCACACCCTCAGTTGGGATTCTCCCCTGAGGACCCTTCTACTGTCACCCCGAGGGAGGGACCCCGGGCGCTGCAGGCACACAGCTGCTCAGGGAGCTCTGGGCCGTGGCCCACGTAACAGCTTCAGAAACGCTTGGAGCAACAGGGTCCCAACTCCCTGCCCCTTTTGCCAAGTGGGCTCCCTGGGCCAAGGGGTGCCGGTGACAAACTTTAGTCTGAAGACTCTAAAACCGAAGGGAAATGGCCCGGTCCCGCCACAGCCACTTCCGGCTCCAACCACGCCCCTCCCCCTCTCAGAACACCCAGTCTCCTGTACTCACCATTTCCCAGCTCCCGGGATGTCCCGGTGTCCTCCCTACAGATCTCCCAGTACCTGCAGGTCACAGGGTGACAAGGGCGGCTGCAGAGACACCTGGGATCTCCGGGAAATGAAACAGCAGGTGAGGAGGCCCCAGCTCGCAGACCAGCTCCAGAGACAAGCTCAGAAACCAGGTGCCACCTTCTTCTTTCTGGCTGTGCATCTGATTGGACAGTTAGTATTGAAGCATCCCTGATTGGATAGGGCTTAAGACCCCACCTCTTTGACCTTGAGCGACACGAATGCCATCCAACAAGAGGCTGGAAATGGCCAGAATGCAAATAGTTTCTTCCCCATAGCACTTTTTTTTTCTTTTAAATGAAGGGCAGGCTGTAAATCCCAGGTACTTGGGAGGCTGAGGCAAGAGAATAGCTTAAGCCCAGGAGTTGGAGGTTGCTGTGAGTTGTGATGCAACTGCACTCTACCCAGGGTGACAGCTTGAGGCTCTGTCTCAAATAAATAAATAAATAATAAAATAAATTAATAAATGAAGGGCATGGATCATGACTTTCTTCATCTCTATATGCCAGAGCCACTGTGCATGCCATACAGTAACTGTTTAACAAATTCAATAAAAGGAATGAAACTCTATTTATTATATAAATAGCAGTTAGACTTTGCTGTGAAGGTGTTTTCAACATACATCATGATGTCTAGGTAAAAACATGCACATAAAGAACTCAGGGACTCGGCTCGGCGCCTGTGGCTCAAGCGGCTAAGGCGCCAGCCATATACACCTAAGGTGGC
>NW_003852730.1:345613-348556 GCF_000181295.1 Otolemur garnettii
GGGTTGGCATTGCAGGAGGCTTCATGCAGCAGGTGGTGTTTAAGCTCCCAACTAACAGGCAATACAAAGGACTATGTGCTACAACTCTTGGGGGAAGGGCTGAGCTGCAACTGGACTTTTCCTATCACACTCTGTAGCTCTTTTTACACCGGGCTTTCTGCCTTCTCTGGCACACAGCTCTGCCTGAGGGATCTCCGTATTTAGCACTGAATATAAATTATATCAGCGCTAAATACAAAAGAATTTCAGTTAAATATATGTGTTTCTATATAAACACAAAGTAAATACATGTTTTCTACTCAGGAAAACAACACATTAACAATTATTGATATATATTTTATGATGAAAAGTTATATACAGAGTGGACATAAAATTTGTGTGCAATTTACAATAGTTTACTATTTAAACTTAAAATTTCAGGGCAGGCTGGGCATCCGTAGATCAGTGGTTTAGGACACCAGCCACATACCGCAGCGCTAGTGGGTTGGAAGCAGGCCAGAGCCTAAACAAAACAAACAACAAAATAGCTTGGTGTTGTGGTGGGCACCTGTAGTCCCAGTTACTGGGGAGGCTGAGGCAGGAGAATCTCTTGATTCCAAGAGATGGATGTTCCTGTGAGCTGTGACACCATGGCACACTAATGAGTGTGATAAAGTGAGATTCTGTCTCCAAAAAACTAAATTAATTAATAAACTTGAAACTTCATAATTTCAGTTTTAATTAAAATACTTTACTATTTTCTAAGAGTAGAATGTGAACGTTTTAAAGCAATAACTGAGAAAATGACATGAAGGCTGTGTTGAGCAGTTTGATGGAAGTATTTCAGATTGCATGTGAAAACCCCACACTGTACCCCAGAAGTACATTAATGTACATAGTTACCATTCAATTAAAAAAAAATACTTTACTATTTATATTGCACATGAACTTTACATCCACACTATATTTAGAATTACCCAGATGGATTTCATATTTTTATTTTTTTATTTATTTTTCTTTTTGAGACACATTCTCACTTTGTTGCCCTCGGTAGAGGACCATGGTAACACAGTTCATAGTGAAATAAATCTCTTGGAGATTATTATTTTCTCTTAAGAGATCCTCTTGCTTCAATCTCCCAAGTAGCTGGGACTACAGGCACCCACCACAATGCCCGACTTTTTTTTTTAGAGACAGGTTCTCACTGTGACTCATGCTGGTCTCCAACCCATGAGCTTAGGCAATCCACCCACCTAGGCCCTCCAGAGTGCTAGGATTACAAGTGTGAGACACTGTGCCCAGCATTGGACTTGGTTTTAGATGACCCCAATTTGATGGGCAACATCCAAAGCATCATAATCCGCAGCCAGTGGAACATATGCTTTCTCTCCATCAGGCTTGATCTGGGTGTTCACCTTGGCCACATCAATGTCATAGAGCTTCTTCACAGCTTGTTTGATCTAGTGCTTGTTGGTTTGACATCCACAATGAACACTGCCGCCTCCCGGCAGGCGGCAGGTGGCGGCAGTTTGGGGAGTGGGCGCATGAAAGGGGATTGACAAATAAGACAAGACAGACACATTGGGAAAGGGACTGAGCTGAAGCTGTTTATTGTAATAGGTAGGGGTTTTTATAGGTTTTGTTAGTGGGAGAAGGAGGGGTACTTCTAGATTTGGTTATGTATGTAGTCCTGGTTTGTGATAGGCTAGTATTGTGAGGATGAAGTAGGAAGAAGGTGGAGAGTGATATGAGTAAATTTCTTTGGAATGTGTGCACGTGTTAAATCGCCTCTGGTCTTTTGTATGGTTTTTCTTCATCAGCAAGGTCGTTAGGCGCCTCCTTCTAAGATGTACTTTCACTTGAATGTGCTGTAATATAGTTGTTAACCCTTACAAGCACAAGTGTATTGTCTTCTCTCCTCTTCGTGGTAGACTCCGTGGTCAGGGAGAACTTGATGATGCACAGTGGCCAAGTTTGTTTCTCCTGGGATATGTGGGCTGCCCACCCAGGCACCACAGAGCCATCAGCCACCAGAATGTGGGTGATGTATGAATATTCTTTTTTGCGTGGCTGTGGTTGCTTTTTAGCACTGCCTTCTTGGCCTTTAATGCCTTTGCTTTGGGAGAGGTGGAAGCTTCCTTCTTTGCCTTGAGCACCATTTTGTGAAAAGCAACAATTATTTTAAAGTTTCAGACTGTTTAAAATTTGCCTGAACCACTGTTCTTTTGAGAGGGCAAAAATGGGAAGTACTCCCCTAAGTTAGCCTGTTCAGTAGAAAAGGGTCTACGTGTGGACATACACTTCACACACTGCTTGGTAGATCCCTATCTATCGTCCAGAAATCATACACTGAACAAAAATTAATGGGCCTCCAAGAAGGAACCTGAATACTTTGGTTACATAACTCTGCAAAGGATGGGATAGACACATAAGCAATGTGACTACTGTGACAGGACAGGGCAGGGTGGGTGTGAGATCTAGGTTTCTGAGAGGTACTCAAAGTCTGATAAATACATTGACCACCTCCAGGGATTAATGACCCCCACTAATAATCCAACTTTCCAGGCTTTGAGTCTCCAGATTTAACACAGATGAGCACAGCACCAGCCTCTTCTCTTCCTCTGGTCTGCACCTAGGAGCAGAGAATTTGCAGCTGAGCTGGGTAAGCAGGGATGTGGTGCCGGTAGCTCAGTAGGTAGGGTGCCAGCCATGTATACCAAGGTTGGTGGGTTTAAGCCCAGACTGGACTTCCTAAACAACAATGACAACTGAAACAATAAAATAGCCGTGTAGGGCGACGCCTGTGGCTCAATTAGTTCGGAGCTGGCCCCGTATACCGAGGTTGGCAAGTTCAAACCTGGCCAAACTGCAACAAAAAAGTAGCCAGATGTTGTGGCAGGTGCACGTAGTCCCAGCTACTCGGGAGGCTGAGGCAAGAGAATAGCTTAAGCCCAAGAGCTGGAG
>NW_003852730.1:348576-351239 GCF_000181295.1 Otolemur garnettii
GCCTGTCTTAGATCGTGTCCTCCTCAGTGTTCCCAGTTGCCCGTCATGGAGAGCTCTCTCTACAACTGGTTGTGTATTAGAGACACCCAAATTTCGTTAGCAGGGTTATGGAGTGTTTGGGCTAAGAGAATCTGATGTTTTTGTGTGGATACCACACGTTTCCAGAGAACACAGAAGAAAGCGAGGCTGATAAGATCTACGAGAAGGAACACTGCCACCGTGTTCCCCCATGATTTGATAAGAGACCAGAAACTAGTGAGGCTATGGAGAAATGTGTCTCCTGTGATAGTTGGAACTTTGGTCTCATTTATAACTCTAATAGTATGTAATAGGTTGCGGGTATAGTTATTAAAAGCGGGGGACTATTCTTCCCTTATATAGTTATTTAAGGTTTTAACAGTTTTAGAAGCATTTTTTACCTTCCACGGTGTTACACATATGCTATTGAAAGGAGGAAGGCAGGAGACTCCCTGTAGGTTCCAGAGGAGATCTACTTGTTTTTGTAATAGAAAGGTTTGTTGATTTAGGTTTAGTATAGCTAATTTGAGATGTGCATTGATCTGTTGTTGTGAATTTAAGGTTTGGGCTGTTAAGGCACTAAGATTATTAAGGGTATGGGCGGTTTGAACCGACGTGGAGATGGCAATCCCAGCGGCTATGGCGGAAGCTGCGAGTGCTGCGATGATGGCAACGGCTGCTGTAATGATATCAAAATCTCTTTTCCGTCAGGATAAACTTACTGGGAAGTTAGAAGTTCTGTTGACAGGCATAGGAAGATATGTTGGGATACGAATTACAAGCATCGAGTCACAGTATGGGTGCCAGCAATTAGACAAGAGACAAGTGACATTAGGAGAATTACAATGTACAGTGCGGTTTTTTATAGAAGATATATTAAAAGATATAATGAAGAAGGGTGACAGTACACAGGGCTGTGAATAAAAAGGGAAGCTTGAATAATTATTATAGTGGGTAACGTTGGGTTGTCCAATTGGGAAACAATTAAAGGGACCCATGTTTAGGTAAGGTACACGGTAAGAAGTCTTTGTAGTATTTACTAATAGAGTGACATTTTCTAAATTACCATGTCTGGTAGAAAGGGGGATAGCATTAAGACAAGCATAGCGTCCACAAAGGAACATTCCTGCCAATGTTCTCCGTTCTCGGAGCATAAGGGTTATACTGGTAAAATGGTGTTTGAAAGCTATCAAGATTTAGGGGTTGGGGGCCATACCACCAGCGACTAAGGTTGGATGGTGTAGGTGATAGGTAAAATGGGTTAAAAGCATAGCAGTCTCACCACATCTACAGTTTATCGGGGGCAGAATACTCTGAATGAGATTTCTCGCAACGGGGGCAGGGGACAGGAGCCTCAGAAAAGAAGAGATTATATGTATCAGATTCTGAGGCATTTGCTGGAGGTTCGGTAGTAGAAATAGGCAGTAATACCTCCATTACGTAAGTGGGAAAGGGTTGACTGCGGTCTTTCTGTAAATCAGCAATGCTACGGTTATGGAAGAGCAAGCAAGGGTATGTATTAGAGTTATTCAGAGCGGAAGAATTGTCTTTAGAAATATTAATGTGAGTAAAGTATAGTGTATCCTTTAGAGGAAATGAGGAGGCATTAAATGGAATGAAGGGTGAGGACTTAACATGTGGCTGTCTAGTAGATGCATTAGAAGCAACAAGGGTGGGGAACTGGGGACTATCCCATCTCACCGTCAGGAACACCGGCGGAGTCTTCACTGTTCCCCAGTTTATCTCTGTCTGTATTAGTCTCCATAGGTGTGTTGACAGGACGTACACAGCGAACAGGAACCCAAACAGGGACATCTTCACCTGTTGGGAGAACATAAATAGAACCTCTGACCTGAGCTATTAATTGGTCAGGGCCTCGCCATTGAGTTGTTAGAGGATCCCTCCATTTTACCAGTGCTGGGGGATGTGTAATGGACTGCCAATGACGGTCTGCTCTGCTAAGGCCGTCTTTGTCTCGATTTAAAAAATTTATAATATATAAAATGAGAGAATTAAGTTGTTGAGGATGTTGACATAGGGGGCTAAGTTCCCCCTTTTTTATTTTTTTAAGACAAGTTTTGTAGGTACGATGGGCACATTGTACAATGCCTTGTCCTTGTGGATTATAAGGAATACCTGTGATGTGTGTTATGTTAAAGAGAACACAGAAGTTTTGTATGTAGGCAGAGGTGTAAGCAGGACCATTGTCTGTTTTAATGGTATTAGGTGCTCCTACGTAAGCAAATGCTTGTAAAAGGTGATTTTTAACATCTGTGGCTTTCTCACCTCTGTGGAGGGATGTAAAGATAAGGTCTGAATGAGTGTCAATGGACAAATGTACATATTTATTAGTACTATAACTATGGACATGAGTGATATCTGTTTGCCAAACCTCATTGGGCTTTACACCTCGGGGACAGATAGAATCAGAAGTATGAGGTATGAAAGGAGCATATAGGGCACGTGGTCACAATAGCCCTGGCTTGAATACCTGAAAGGCCAGATTTATAGCTTAGGGATGGTCTGTTATTGTGAAACTTAGAATGAAACAATTTTGCTGCTGTGACCTTTTCTATGTCTTCGAGGGCTGGTGGCGTCAATGTTGCCAAGACGCTTACAGCGACATCTGCTTTGGCATTGCCTTC
>NW_003852730.1:352726-362957 GCF_000181295.1 Otolemur garnettii
GGAGGGAATGGGAGACCTGGCTGAGTAGCTCCCATTGGCACCATACATGCATTAATTGCTCTGAGATCTTGTAACAGGCGCCATCTTCCTGATTTTTTTTGCTGGAATAATGTATATTTTAGTAACAAACTGTGTTTATGTGGGTATGCTAACAAAGAAAGTTTAAATGTTAATAAGAGATACTTTTAAGGATAATTTAAGGAGTTGTTTGTTTAAGAGCAAGCTTTATTCAACTGAATTAGACTTTGTTACTTTCCACTTTTTGGAACACTTTGTGAAGAATTAGGCATTGTTTTGTACAATTGGAGAAGGTGAGGTATATAGCTTTTTTTCTTTTTTTTGTCTTGTGCCTGCTGAAAAATTTTTTTATTTTAATATATACCACTCACTTTGCCTCATCTTGTGTTATTAATTTCTGCATTACTGGCAAATATTTTTATATTAAAATAAAATATATTTATAAAAATTAGTTATCAAATCTGGTATTTTTTTGTTTTTTGACAGATTAAATAAAAATTACAAAATATTTGAAGTTTTATAAATGACAAAGAAATGAACAAAAAAAATCAGTGTAAGGTCTTAAGCTTGAGAAATGGTTATATATGTATACATAATTATATTCATATATAAATATATTGCTCTTATATAATATATGTGCATATACATTATATATATAAATATATATGGTGTCAGAAACCAATTTAAAACCATAGTAATAAAGATTATGTGTACTTTGGTTATTTTAATAACCAAACAATAAAACTAGGTTTATTTCTTTTTTTCTCTGCAAGAGGTATAAGTTAGCTTGTATTGCTGTATTACAGTGTCCTTTTTTTTTTTTTTTTTTTACCTCTTGAAGAAACCTTAATTTTATTACAGTATGAAAATACAGGCAGCATTTATACATAACAGTATAACAGGGAAATTTTGCTATGGTAAATCAGATTGCAAGTTGATTTTGGCTATTTGAGCATATGTTCTAGGGAGATATTCAATTTGAGCTTGGAGTGTCTCATACTGGCCTCTCCCTGTGAGCATGTTTAAGTTTATATGAGCCTGTCCTGACTGAGCATTCTCGGCAGGCTTCTTCATTATCTGCTTGTCACAGGAGGTAGTCTCCTCCAGACAGCCCTGCTCTTATGAGCTGTTTTTAGTCTTAGGGTGTTAAATTTTGATGGCGATATTTTTTAAGGATGGATCGCACTAGGGCAGATTGAGGACCACACATAGAGACTGTCTCCTTCAGTTGTTTGAACTCTTTAATAGGAATAGCCTGATGGTATCTCTGCTGATTTTGCTCGAACACAGGGACTGCGAGGAATTTCACGCCGCCGCTGTTTTTCCTACTATATTTCTTATATGGGTTGGCCTAAAATAGCCCTGGACTTGGTCCTGGGTCGATGAGAGGAGGGTTTTTTATGGGCAGGAAGGGGTTACTGGTGTATTGAGGAGGAGACTGGCACTTCCTCCTCAGCTTAGCTTGTATCTTTTTTAATTGCGCCATAAGTTCCTCTTCTGTTTTATCCTCTGTTTCTGCTTCATTGTTCGAGTTAGGGGATTTAAAGGAAGAAAGGTCAGGGTATAATGGCCCTGACGCTGGCTCTGTTCCCTCCACCTCTTTTGTAGCTTCAGGGGGTTCCTGAGTCCCCTGACACTCAGCCTGTGCCCGCTCGAAATCCTCTTTCACTTTTTCAAGCTCCTTCTGAGCAACCTGAGCCGGGCCCAGGAGGGCGTCTCCGACAGCTCTCCACAGAGAAAATGCCCAAGTAGGGAAGCCTTGGGGACCTTTCCGCTTTAACTCATTTGTTAAATTCTGTTTTACTTGTTCCCAATTACGGGGTTTAAAGCCCCTCCAAAAGCAAACCACGGACTACTCTCTCGCACTAAACTTATAAAGTCTTGTAAGGTCGAGTCATGGACCTTCATTCCATGCTGCTTCAGCAGCGCCTTAAGGCTGACTGTTAATTTACTTTGTTGCCCACCCATCTTAGGGTGTTTGGGGTCTCTAGGATGTTCGGGGGGTAGTGCACTTACCCCGATTGCGGACTTATGCGCGCCGCCTCCGTGGTCCGAAAACTGTCTCGCTCCCTGTTCCCGGAGCTACACCGATCTCGGTGGGACCTCCACTTGCCGCCTCCCTACCGGCAGGCAGCGGCGGTTTGGGGAGTCGACGCATGAAAGGGGATTGACAAATAAGACAAGACAGACACATTGGGAAAGGGACTGAGCTGAAGCTGTTTATTGTAATAGGTAGGAGTTTTTATAGGTTTTGTTAGTGGGGGAACGAGGGGTACTTCTAGATTTGGTTGTGTATGTAGTCCTGGTTTGTGATAGGCTAGTATTGTGAGGATGAAGTAGGAAGAAGGTGGAGAGTGATATGAGTAAATTTCTTTGGAATGTGTGCACGTGTTAAATCGCCTCTGGTCTTTTGTATGGTTTTTCTTCATCAGCAAGGTCGTTAGGCGCCTCCTTCTAAGATGTACTTTCACTTGAATGTGCTGTAATATAGTTGTTAACCCTTACAAGCACAAGTGTATTGTCTTCTCTCCTCTTCGTGGTAGACTCCGTGGTCAGGGAGAACTTGATGATGCACAGTGGCCAAGTTTGTTTCTCCTGGGATATGTGGGCTGCCCACCCAGGCACCACAGAGCCATCAGCCACCAGAATGTGGGTGATGTATGAATATTCTTTTTTGCGTGGCTGTGGTTGCTTTTTAGCACTGCCTTCTTGGCCTTTAATGCCTTTGCTTTGGGAGAGGTGGAAGCTTCCTTCTTTGCCTTGAGCACCATTTTGTGAAAAGCAACAATTATTTTAAAGTTTCAGACTGTTTAAAATTTGCCTGAACCACTGTTCTTTTGAGAGGGCAAAAATGGGAAGTACTCCCCTAAGTTAGCCTGTTCAGTAGAAAAGGGTCTACGTGTGGACATACACTTCACACACTGCTTGGTAGATCCCTATCTATCGTCCAGAAATCATACACTGAACAAAAATTAATGGGCCTCCAAGAAGGAACCTGAATACTTTGGTTACATAACTCTGCAAAGGATGGGATAGACACATAAGCAATGTGACTACTGTGACAGGACAGGGCAGGGTGGGTGTGAGATCTAGGTTTCTGAGAGGTACTCAAAGTCTGATAAATACATTGACCACCTCCAGGGATTAATGACCCCCACTAATAATCCAACTTTCCAGGCTTTGAGTCTCCAGATTTAACACAGATGAGCACAGCACCAGCCTCTTCTCTTCCTCTGGTCTGCACCTAGGAGCAGAGAATTTGCAGCTGAGCTGGGTAAGCAGGGATGTGGTGCCGGTAGCTCAGTAGGTAGGGTGCCAGCCATGTATACCAAGGTTGGTGGGTTTAAGCCCAGACTGGACTTCCTAAACAACAATGACAACTGAAACAATAAAATAGCCGTGTAGGGCGACGCCTGTGGCTCAATTAGTTCGGAGCTGGCCCCGTATACCGAGGTTGGCAAGTTCAAACCTGGCCAAACTGCAACAAAAAAGTAGCCAGATGTTGTGGCAGGTGCACGTAGTCCCAGCTACTCGGGAGGCTGAGGCAAGAGAATAGCTTAAGCCCAAGAGCTGGAGGCTGCTGTGAGCTGTGACACCATGGTACTCTACCAAGGGTTAATAAGTGAGGCTTTGTCTCAAAAAAAAAAAGCTGTATTTTGTGGTGGGCACCTATAGTCCCACCCACTTGGGAGGTTGAGGCAAAGAATCCCTTAAGCCCAAGAGTTGGAGGTTGTTGTGAGCTGTGATGACACAGCTTCTACCCAGGGTGACATACTGGGACTCTCTCTCTCAAAAAAAAAAAAAAAAAAAGGGAAATGGCAGGTGATGGCTGGGCTGGGCCTGCACCAGGGCAGGACCTTAACACCTGGGGGGGGGGGGCAGGCACATGCCAGGACTCCTTCTACTTTAAATTCTTTTTTGTTTTTTGAAACAGAGTCTCACTTTGCCCCTCCCCCACCTTCACCCAGAGTGCCATGGTGCCATAGCTCACAGAAACTTCAGACTCCCGGGCTCAGTATTTCTCTCTACTTTGGGAGTAGCTGGGATTACAGACATCTACCCAACCCCAGGCTTTTTTAGTTTCTTTTCTTTTAGAGATATAGTCTCATTTTGTTGCCCTCCTTAGAGTGCCCTAGAGTCATAACTCATAGCAACTTCAAACTCTTTTTTTTTTTGAGACAGAGCCTCAAGCTGTCACCCTGGGTGGAGTGCTGTGCCATCACAGCTCACAGCAACCTCCAACTCCTGGGCTCAAGTGATTCTCCTGCCTCTGCCTCCCAAGTAGCTGGGATCACAGGCGCCTGGCACAACACACAGCTATTTTTTGGTTGCAGCCGTCATTGTTGTTTGGTGGGTCCAAGCTGGATTCAAACCCGCCAGCACAGGTGTATGTGGCTGGTGCCTTAGCCACTTGAGCCACAGGCGCCCAGCCGCAACTTCAAACTCTTGGGATCAAGTAATCCTCATGCAGTCATGTTGTAAGCTCCTGATTTCCCCCCTCCCCCTCCCTTCCCCCATTTCCCCACCCTCTCCCGTTCCCTCACCCTACAGGCAACCTCCTACCCTTTGCAGTTCCCCTGCTTCTCGCCCTATGGGCCTTCACAGCCATGTTCTCATGCTGTCCAGAATTCAAAGAGGCACAGAAAGTCCCAAGTTTCACAAAACCCCAAAGTTCTCAGATGAACAGTGGTGGAAAAAGTGACCAAGGCTTGATTAATTACGGTTGTATAACCATAACCATTGTGATTTAAGATATATCCATTAATCAATTATTGTCATATAATCATAGCCATTGTGATATGATGCGTATCCATTGACAACCAAGCTGCAACCCTGTCAATGGCAAAGTTCCTTGTCCCCCCTACCCCCACTTAAGCTACACAGAGAAAAAAAAGGTATAAAAGACAAAAAAAAAAAAAATCCTGCATTTCAGGGCCGCTTGTCTTAGAACAACCCCCTGTGCAGGTGTGAATAAATCACCAATTAATAGCATCTGAGTGGGCCTGAGTTTATTTTTTTCATAACCTCAAGGTTATTTCAGTCAGAGGAGATTTCTTAGTTTGGATTGGTTAAACTCAAATTGGTTCCTGCTAAGTTGATGCTGGGGAGCAAAAAGTAATTCTTAAAAAAATTGTAGTTTAGAGCCAGGCGTGGTGAATCACTCCTGTAATCTTAACTCTTGGGAGGCTAAGGCAGGTGGATTGCCTGAGCTCACAGTTTTGAGACCAGCATAAGCAAGAGCAAGCCCCAGTCTCTATTTTTTTTTTTTTTTTTTTTGAGACACAGTCTCAAGCTGTCACCTGGGTAGAAAGCCATGACATCATAGCTCACAGTAACCTCAAAGTCTTGGGCTCAAGCAATCCTCTTGCCTCAGTTTTTCTATTTTTTACTAGAGATGAGGTCTTGCTTTTCAGTCAGACTGGTGTGAAACTAGTGAGCTCAAGCTGTCCACCAGCCTCGGCCTCCCAGAGTGCTAGGATTACAGGCCTGAGCCACCGCGCCCACCCAGACCCATTCTCTATTAAAAGTAGAAAAATTGGGGTGGTGCCTATGGCTCAAAGGAGTAGGGTGCTGGCCCCATATGTTAGAGGTGGCAGGTTGAAACCCAGCCCTGGCCAAAAACTGCAAAAAAAAAAGTAGAAAAACTGGGGCTATCCTGGCTTGGTGGCTCATGCTGTCATTTCAGCATTCCAGAGGAGGATGAGACAGGTGGATTTCCTGAGCTCACAAGTTCAAGACGAGCCTCAGCCAGACTGAGACTTCATCTCTAAAAATACCCAGGCATTGTGTCAGGCACCTGTAGTCCTAGCTACCTGGGAGGCTGAGGCAAGAGAATCACTTAACCCCAGGATTGTCAGATTACTGTGAGTATGGCTCAACGGCACTCTAGCCAAGGCAACAACTTGAGAGTCTCAAAAATAAATAAATTAAATAAATAAAATGTCCTATGTAACAAGCAAACTTCTTACCAACACAAAAACAGTTGCTCTGCGTTGCTTTCCTGTTACCTCTTTAAGCACACAAAATATTCTATCACTATTGGAGGATGGTTTTCTCCTCAACATAATTTTTGCCTCTCAGATTCATTCAGATTCCAAAATAATCATTTATAAGATCCTTTTTTTCTCCCCGGTCCATTCACTCTCTCTAATCATTTTTTCTTTCTCCAAGAAAATGGTCTAAATTCCCAGGTCTTTCTTCCTTAATGAAGAAGAACATTTAAACATCTTTACCCCAGTGGGAAGTTTGTGTAATGTTTCAGAAATTTCCTCCCACAGGCAGTACATTAATAGTCCCAGCTACTTGGGAGGCCTGAGGTAGGAGGACTACTTTAGCCTAGAGTTGGAGGTTGCTGTGAGCTATATGACATTCCTGCATTGTAGTCTGGGGCAAGTGAGACACTGTCCCCAAAATACTTATTTAACCAATGCACATACTTGTCAATTGTTTTAGTTTTGCATCTCCACTTTTGGGGTAAATTTCAGGTTAATATGAGGGTAGAAATGATTAGATGACATTGTGTTTTGTGGTCAAGTCCCTGTTGCAGATGTGCCCCTCACCCATTGTACATGTGCCATACACCCTTACATTGTGTCCGTTAAGTGAGAGCACACCAATCTCCCTACTTCTTCCTCTCCAATTTTGTATTATTTCACTATAAGATCAACTATTCTAACACTCTGAGAGGTTTGGGACTGAAAATGAAAGGTTATTCTGAGACATGAATGAAAGGAAGCAGCGTCCAGATTCTGTGTGGGCAACATGGCCTTTGATCACTCGGGTGTGAGCAGGCTGTTTGAAAAAAAAAGTCAGTGCGTGGGTTAAGGCAGGTAGAAATATAAGAGTTGGCAGGGTGGGGATTGGCAGACTCATTCCTTCCTGGGTGGACTCCTTCCTGGACAGAATGGTTCTACTTGGGTGGGTCCTACATTAGGCCCCATCACAATAGGTACATTATAGTAATAAATTGGAGTTGGATTTTGTTTTCCTAACCTAGGAGTGCAAGGTTTCAGATTAAGGTGACCAGATTTGACATTGGTAAAGCGGGACACCATTGACCGGGGTGGGGGTGGTGGTGGGGGTGGTGTTCCTTAATTAAAAATTTGGTCTATATGGAGCAACAAAAATTTTCATAGAATGCAAAAACAGTATTGTAATATATATTTTTTAATTTCAACATAAGTACAGTTTATAAATATAATACATTAAAAATTATGTATAATATTATTTTATTCTTTGGCATATTTCTCATTTGAGTGAATTGTTTTTAGTAGATTGCTGTCATTGTTTAAAGAGTCATGAAATTTTTCACAAGAATTTTTTAAATTATATTTCACACATAAAATGGCTTTCAAAGTCCCAACACTTAATTGTGGTTTTTCTGATGTCCACACTTTATTTACCATAGGAAAAAAAAGTTCAGTCCCAGCATTAGTTCCTGGTTAGGACAGCATGTATCCCACAATTTTTAGTGCATTAGTGTATGGAACATGGTTTGTTTCAAAATGATGAAATATCTCTAACCATTTGTTCTCTATTGTGATTTTTGCTGATGCCCAAGATTTAACCTTTTCCTTATCAATATATATTTTTAATAATGATACCTCATAAGTTGTAAGTGTCACTTTCAAGGCTGGTGCTAGACTTTTTGCTATCACTAAAAAATATAAATAATATGAGTACTGTCTGCTAAATTTATGAAATAAATAAGTAAATTACTTACCTAAATTATCTGAACAGCTGATTTGTTGACATCACTTGTTTAGCACTAGCATGCAGTGCGATGTATATCATCTGAGAGACAGTTACAAAATGTTTTCATGGTTGCCAATGCCAAAAAATGCCATTGTTAATTAAGTCCAAACAATGGTGGCTGAATTCTAACAACTGATCAACAATGTGAACTTTGAAAAGCAGTTCTCAATAATCAATTCTGAACAACTATTTGTTATTATTAAAGTTTAACATTATAAAATTAACAAAAATAATATAAAACTCATATCCTGGTGAAATAGCCACATGGCAGCTGAAAACTGTATATTCCCTTCCTGTTCTCCCACCGTTCCCTAGCTTGTTGTGCATTCTTTCGAAAAACAGGGACTTTTTAAAAACGCAGCAGGATGCGGGACAAATTGTTAAAAATTGAGACTATCCCGCCAAAAGCAGGATGTCTGGTCACCTTAATTTAGATTCCTTTCAGCCTAAATCCCTCCTGTAATTTTAACACTCTACAGTGGGACTAGTTTTCCCCCTACATTTTTTTTTTTTTTTTTTTTTGGCCAGGGCTGGGTGGGTTTGAACCCTGCAACTCTGACATATGGGGCTGGCACAGTACTCCTTTGAGCCACAGGCGCTGCCCTCCCCCTACATTTTTTCACAAGTACAGAAAGCTTTAACCCATTGTAGGGGTCAGGGCCAAACTTATCCTATTCCCATGAGCATCCTGGGAACCAGAAGAATCACTGCCCAATGTCTAAGTGATGGTCAGAGACTTTTATGGTACCTTTTAAAAAAGGGGGGAGAATGTGGAAAGTATAGCTGTATCACACTGTTGCTTGAGACTCAGTTTCAAGAAAAAAAAATAAGTTACATACAAATTTATGGACTAAACTTCGCAATGAAATGACAGACATTAAATAAGATAGGGAGGCCAGGCACGGTAGCTTACGCCTTCAATCCCAGGACTCTTGGGGTCCGAGGTGGGTGGACTTCTTGAGCTCCTGGGTTCAAAACTGGCCTGAACAAGTGAGAGAGACCCTGTCTATAAGAAAATATCTGGGCGTTCTGGCTAGTGCCTGTAGTACAAGCAACTCCAGAGGCTGAGGCAAAAGGATTGCTTCAGCCCAGGATATTGAGGCTGCTTTAAGCTATGATGCCAGGGCACTATATTGGGGGCAACAAAGTGAGACTCTGTCTCAAAAAAATAAAATAAAATGCAATGAGTAAAGATAGGGATTTAAAAAATAAAAAATCAAAATCCAACTCTATATTTGATACCCATCTTACATGTAATGAGAAACATGGAATGAAAAATGACAGAACAGAAAAGTATTTGGCCGAGTGCAGTGGCTCATGGCTGTAATCCCAGCACTCTGAGAGGTCAAGGCAGATGGATAGCCTGAGCTCATGGGTTCGAGACCAGCTTCAGGAAAAAGCAAGACCCGGTCTCAACTAAGAATAGAAAAACTGAGGCAGGAGGATCCCTTGAGCCCAAATTTGGAAGTTGCTGTGAGGTATGATGCCATGGCACTCTCCCCAGCGTGACAGCTTCAGACTCTGTCTCAAAAAAAGAGAAAAGAACAAGAAAGATATTTAATTCAATATTAATCAAATAGAGTAAGGGAGATTATCATAAGGAGATATGTACATAAATGTGTGTATGTGTGTGTCTGTATGTATATAGACACACATGTGTTAAAACAGAGTCTCACCCTACTGCCCAGGCTATAGTGCCATGACATCAACCTAAGTCACAGTGCCTGAAACTTCTAGGTTCAAGCAATCCTCCTGAATCAGACTTCTGACTAAGTGGCACTACAGGTTCCTGCAATGATATTCTGGTAATTTTATCTTCTACTTCTAGTAGATATGGGGAGTTGCTCTTGTTATGGCTGGTCTCCAACTCCAGAGCTCAACATCCTCTCATCTCAGCCTTCCAGATTGCTAGCATTATAGACATATGGCAGGAGCGCCCAGTCCAGAGACAATATATTTTGATGGAAAACATATTTCATAAAATATACTTTAAGTCAAAATGGCCACAAAAGGTAAAAAATAAGAAATAATAATATAAGACTTATTTGTTAGAAACGTATAACTCACTGTTGTTATTTTGAATGTATATAAAATACATACTGAAAAAAAAGTAGGACAGATATACAACTGTCACGCACATGCTCTAATAAAGAGCTATCTGCATACATAGTTACTGCAGCAGTATTCACATAATCCATTTGGTGAAAGAAATCCACATCAGCCTCAAGAAATTTCAGATATAAAAAGGATATAAAAATGATAGAATATTACTCAGCCTCTAAAAGTTAGGAAATCTTCTAAATCTCTAATAAAGATAAATATTACCGGCTCAGCACCTATAGCTCAACCGGCTAAGGCGCCAGTCACGTACACCTAAGGTGGCGGGTTCGAATCCCCAGCCCGGACCCGCCAAACAACAATGACGGCTGCAACCAAAAAATAGCCGGGCGTTGTGGCG
>NW_003852730.1:363148-372741 GCF_000181295.1 Otolemur garnettii
ACCTTTCAAAAATTATCTTCAAATTACACAAATAATTCACACAAACATAATATCTATTCACCAGTAAATATGAGTAGGCAGGGGGCAGTGGTTCACGCCTACAATCCTAGCACTCTGGGAGACTGAGGCAGTTACATTGCCTGACCAGTCTAAGCCAGAGCAAGACCCCATCTTCAAAAAAAATAGATGGTCTCTGTGGTGGATACCTGTAGTCCCAGAGACAGGGGAGGCTGAGGGAAGAGAATCATTTGAGCCTAAGAGTTTGAGGTTGCTGTGAGCTATAATGCCATGCCACTCTACTGAGGGTGACAAAGTGAACTCTGTCCTCCCAGCCCAAAAGAAGTTTTCATAAATATTCACCTACAGGACAAAATAACCATTGGCCAGCAACCAAGAGAAAATGTACTATTCCTAAACCAAATAAAAGACACATGTAGGCAAATGAAGAGACTGAAAAAGAAATTCCCACTAGACACATGGTTGATTTTTATTTAACTTTTATTCTCAGTGTCTTAGAGTATACAGAGTTGAGTAATGTCATGCAAAATTATAATAAACAAAGCATCCCAAACTGACTCAGATAAAAAATGATATTATATTTTATATTTTTAATATCTTTATTTTTGTATAGAAAAATATGATGGAAAATCTTGCAATGAATACTTTGTAAATAATGGTACATTTAGCTACAAATTCCCATTTTCCTTATCCTTATATGTCAGGCAAATTTTGGTACACTATGTATAGGCAAAAACTACAAACAAAATTGACTGAGGTGAGGGGAGCTACTTTAAAAAATTAAAAAGAGGCCCAGAGCTGTGGCTCATGTCTGTAACCCTAACACTCTAGGGGGCAGAACCATGTAGATGGCAGGAGCTCACTAACACTTTTCAAAGAACTATAAATGGCCAACAAGCATTTTGAAAGATGCCTAAAGTACTAATTCTTAGGGAAATGTGAAGCAAAATCACAATGAAATGTTACATCATATAATGAACACTTAAAAATGTGTCAAGGATGTAGAGAAATTAAAAACTTAGAAATTTTGGTGAGGAAAAATGTTGCAGACTTTAATAAAAGGTATAAAGGTTTCTCAGAAAACTAAAAGGTTATTATTTGACTCTGCGCCTATAGTTCAGTGGCTGGGGCACCGGCCACAAGTACAGGGGCTGTTGGGTTTGACCCAGCCCGGGCCTGCCAAACAATAATGACAACTACAACAAAAAATAGCCTGGCATTGTGGCAGGCGCCTGTAGTCCCAGCTACTTGGGAGGCTGAGGCAAGAGAATCGCTTAACCCCAAGAGTTGGAGGTTGCTGTGAGCTGTGATGCCATGGCACTCTGCCGAGGAGGACATAATGAGACTCTGTCTCAAAAATAAATAAGTAAATAAATAAATAAATGTTATTATTCAATCCAGCAATCTCTCATCTGGGTATATATCCAAAGTACATAAACTGCAGATCAGGGAAGATACACGTCCTCACTCACATTCATCACAGCATTTTTCATAAAAGCCAAGACGTGGCCAGGTGCAGTCACTCACACATCCAATCCTAGCATTTTAGGAGGATGAGGCGGGAAGATAGCTGGACCACAGGAGTTCAAGACCAGACTAAGCAACAGTGAGACCCCCATCTCTACTAAAAGAATGGTAGGATAGCCAGGAGTTGTGGTGGCCACCTGTAGTTCCTGCTATTTGGAAGGCTGAGGCAGGATTGCTTGAACCCACGTGGAAGTTATTTTAAGCTGTGATGATGCTATAACATTCTAGCCCAGGCAACAGAGTTCTTCTCTATCTCTCACAAAAATTCTCTTTTCTACATAACTACAATGTTCCACTGTGACTGTGGACTGATCCAAAGTGGGTATTTTCTATTTTGTTTTTTGAAACAAAGTCTCACTTTTGTCAGCCTTGGTAGAGTGTGGTAGCATCACGACTCATGGCAACCTCCAACCTTTGGGCTTAAGTGATTCTCTTGCCTCAGCCTCCCAAGTAGCTGGGACTACAGACACCCACCACAATGCTGGACTATTATTTTTGTTGTTATAGTTGTCGTTGTTATTGTTGTTTAACAGGCCTGGGTCAGGTTAGAACCCACCACTCCCCAACCCCCCGTGTATGTGGGCCGGCACCCCAACCATTAAATAATGAACGCCGAGCCCAGGTATTTTTGGTTAATATTAGTTAACATTTTCTTGTATAAGAACAGGTATACTGAATATTTTATGCACTATCTGGCAATAAAATTTCATGGAAAAATTACAATTTATTAATATGAGGTTCTTATTAGGAAAGTTAATAAACATTTGAAAACAGTAAAGATAATTTTTATTATGTTATTAATATTTTTACAAAAACTGAAAAGGTTTAACTCACCCATTACAAACAATTAAAAAACATTTATAAATAAAATAAAAATATTAATTTTGTAAAATATGATAAATTATACTAGTTAAAATAAACATTTGGGAAAAATTAAAACACCATTTAGATATAGGTTGAGGAAAGTGATTCTAATCCTGCTGATTTCTGTTTGCCCAGAGTAAACTAGAACTTTCAAGTGAGCCTTTTAATACATGTGGAATTCCTACTCATTCTCTAAATTACTTGTTAAATAAGTTGAAATTCTAATACATAGTTCTGAGTATTTAAATCTAAAATTACAGAAAATTGAACACAGAATAAAATGGAATGTGAAAACATAGATAGAGACAGTAAAACCAGCCAGGCAGTAGAATACAAGTCCTGTCTTCATGTATTCCTCCCAAAGGAGCCATCTATAGGGAAAGATGCTTCAGTGAGAGCCCAGCACACAGACTCACACCTGTCATCTCACCTACTTACAGGCTCAGGAGAGAGGATCACTTAGGTCCAATAGTTTGACACCAGACTAGACGATACAGTGAGTTGCCATCTCACAATAAGTGATGTTATGAGAGCTTTAGAATCTAGGGAGGAGGTTGTGAAATCCTTCTAATGCCCTTAAGGAGGGTCATTCAGGGAAGGCCAACCCTCATTCAGCTGGCAAACTAGAGGATCCCTGTTCCCGGTTATTGACTGGAGAATGACCTGCTCACCTTTGCTCCACTGAGAATTCTCAAGGGACAATGTGGGTCTCTCTAACTTCTCAAAGCCATGATCTGGAGTAGTCCCACCCATCCAGAGACCTGGAGGGAAATGTTCACTCATGACCATGGAGACAGGCCTGCAGACCTGGGAACTTTGTGTGTTTAAATTATTTGTGTGTGTGTATATATATGTGTGCATGTATATGTACATGCTATTAGCGTGTGAATATATATGTACATTTTTGTGTGTGTATATATGCATAATATTTGTGTGTGTGTGTAAATATACCCATAAATACACACACACAAATAGTATATTTGTACACACACACACATTAGAACCTCCATAGTGAGCCCTCTCTCTACAGTGACCATCTCTTCAACTTGACCTCATTTTCATACAGCAGATATGCACCACATGTGTGTATTAGTATAGTAGGCCTAGGTCCTTATGCTAATCACCTCTTATGTTGACAAGTTTGTTACAGTCTCTTGAATGGTCAACTTGCAGAGCTTCTGCTGCCTCTGTGTGTGTGTGTGTGTATGAATAAGCATATCCTAAGCCAGAGACAGTTACAAAATAAGAAGTGTATTGTAACAACAGAGACTAGTGTATCCTCAGGAATACTCTAAACTCCTGATGATATAATATAATTAAGAAATCTATGGCTTGGCACCTATAGCTCAAGCAGATAAGGTGTCACCACATACACCAGAGGTGGTGAGGTCGAATTCTGTCCGGGCCTGCCAAACAACAATGACAACTACAACCAAAAAATAGCCAGGCATCTGTAGCGGGAGCCTATAGTCCCAGCTACTTGGGAGTCAAGAGAATAGCTTAAGCCCAGGAGTTGGAGGATGCTGTCAGCTGAGATGCCACGGCCGTCTACCCAGCGCAAAAGCTTGAGGCTCTGTCTCAAGTAAAAAAAAAAAAAAATGCAGCTGTCATAAGTGGGGGATTATACCTCTAATCCTAAATTTCAGGGAGGCTAAGGCAAATACACTGTTTGAGCTCAGGGGTTCAAGACCAACTCTCCTGAGAATGGCAAAACTAGCCAAATGTGGTAGAAGGCGCCTGTATTTCCACCTACTCAGGATGCTGAGCCAAGGGGATCCCTTGACTCCAAGTATTTAAGGTTGTGAGCTATAATGCCATGACACATGACTTTGTCTCAAAAAAAAAAAAATCCAAGAACATGGATTGCAAGGAGGAGATACTTTTAAATATATTAAGGTTGGCAAATGCTGGGCGATGAGGCTCAGGCCTATAATCCTAGCACCGTGGAAGACCAAGGAGAGTGGATTGCTTGAACTCACAAGTTTGAGACCAGACTGAGCAAAAGCAAAATCCTGTCTCTACTAAAAATAGAAAAACTGAGGCACATGTATCCCTTGAGCTGAAGGGAGAGGCTGCTGTGAGCTGTAATGCCACAGCACTCTACCCAGGGCAACAGCTTGAGACTCTGTCTCAAAACAAACAAACAAAAAAACAAAGAAATATAAACTTTATTCAGACACAGTCTCATTCTATTGTTCAGGCTACAGTGTCATAAAATCAGCCTAACTCACAGCAACCTCAAACTCCTGGGTTCAAGCAATTCTCCAATCTCACACCCACCACCAGCCCCCAGTTTGTCGGACAATATGCAACCACTACAATGCCTGGATATTTCTTCTATTTTTAGTAAAGACAGGATCTCATTCTTGTTTAGGTTGGTCTCACACTCCTGAGCTCAAGCAATAGTCCCACTTTGGGTTCCAGAGTGCTGGGATTAGAGGTGTGAGCCACCTAGAATAATAAAAAAAAATTCACAGGTATACTAAAAAATACACAAATATTTCATATCCTTAAAAGCAATGGAAGAGCAGTTAGATCCTGCACTCACATGTAAGCCATAGGAAGTTCTTTCATTCTCACTGTAACCTAGAATATCACTGAAAAGTCAGATTCTTCTGGAAATCAAAACCAAGAACAGGCCTAGTGGCTCATAACTATATGCCTAGCACTCTGGGAAGCCAAGAAGGGAGGACTGCATCAGCTCACAAGTTTGAGACTTGTCTCAGTAAGTATGAGAACTTCCCTGTATTAAATAAATAGAAAAACCATTAGCCTGGCAACAGGGAGCAACTTCTAGTCCTGGCTATTTGGGGGCTGAGGTATAAAAATCATTTGACACCAGTAGTTTAAGGTTGCTGTGAGCTAGGGTGATGTCATAGCACTCTAGTGTGAGGAAAAAGAGTGAGACTCTGAATCAATAAGAAAACAAAAATTGGCAGTGCCTATGGCTCAGTGAGCAGGGCACCAGCCCCATGTACCAAGGGTGGTGGGTTCAAACCCAACCCTGGCCAAACTGCAACAAAAAAATACCCCGCCATTGTGGCGGGCACCTGTAATCCCAGCTACTCAAGAGGCTGAGGCAAGAGAATTGCCTAAGCCCAGAAATTGGAGGTTGCTGTGAGCTGTGTGACACCATGGCATTCTACTGAGGGCGATAAAGTAAGACCCTGTCACTACAAAAACTAAAATAAAATAAAATAAAATACAAATTAAAAAAATAAGTAAAAACAAGAAGACAGATGGTTTTATGTAGGAACAAGAGAAAGAAACCCAGGCTTCTCAGAAATCACTTCCAATGAAGCTGAGCTTTCCTAATCACACTGTATTGTGTGGTTTCCTCCCAGAACTTGGACCTCTGACCAGTGTTACCTGCTTCACTCACCCCAACCTACCTGAGTGCTTGAGTAGTGTCTGCTGTGTCTTCACCTTCCAGGGTTCTTTGCTTTGCTCCAGACAGGTGATGAGGTCTGGCTTAGAGACAGTAAGACCTGTTTTATTAAAAAAAATAATTAGTGGGCAGTGCCTGTGGGTCAAATAAGTAGGGTGCTGGCCCCATATACTGGAGGTGGCAGGTTCAAACCTGGTCCCAGTCAAAAACTGAAAAAAAAGAAAGAAAAAAAATTGGGATTCTTCAATTGGCAATCTAATGCCTTGGTGAAGTATAGAAAAGAACGTTTTAGAAGATCCTGAAATAATAATCCCAGATTTCCTTGCAGAAACTTCAAAATCTTTAAAAAGTATTTAAAGTTGGAAAATTCCTAAATCCTCCACTACCAAAACTACTGAAATAAAATTTGGTGCTAGAAAACAGATTTAAAGTTATGCGTAACAATCTGTGCCACAAAACTTTTGAAATTTCCATTAATCTAGATAAGGATATAAATTAGCTCAAAAAAGGGCAAGATTAATGCCAAAATAAAACAAATCCAATTTTTTTCTTTTCTATACCAAGATATTCTATAATTTTCCAAAGAAACAAGAACCTGATACTTAGTCTATGAATAAATTCAATAAAAACCTTCTACAATGAGAGAATGTGAATTGCTTAGTGTAGCCCTGAACTGTATATTTACATTATCCTCACCGAGGAAGAGCAGGGTTCTGTAGGTCTCTAACATGACATCCCGATACAAATGCTGCTGAGCAGGGTCCAGGCAGGCCCACTCATCCATAGAGAATTCAATAGACATATCCTTGAATGTCAACGCTCCCTGAAAATCAAAGATATTTATCAAGAAGCCACAAGGAGACTGAATTTCACTTTTAGTTAAATGCGTGGAGAGAACTCTTGCTGACTTACATAAGTGAGTGCAATTACCTAACAATTATATTCCCTCATGTGTTACCTAACACTGAAGACAGGGGTGGAATGGCATCCACAAAACCAGTGACAGATTGTACATTTATGGTTGACACAGTAGAAATAAAAGGCCGCCAATACCAGCATGTACAATTTTGTGCCTTATTTACACCATACATTATAACCTGTGTATGGTTTTTGTATGACAATGTCATGATGATATAAATGGTAACTCTAAAGTGTTAATGTGTACAAGAAAGAGCTGGAGATCTTTTAAAAATACACGTTGTTATTCAGATGACATGGGGTGAAGATTCCATTTCTAAGTTTCCAACAAGCTCAACAGGAATGACAATGCTTCAGTCCCATGATGATATTTTGTCAAACATGCAGTGAGCTGCAGACACTGGATTTACCCCAGTTGATTCCTAAACTGGTAAACAAAGATGACAACCTTTACTTCCCAAGAAAGGTATATGGAAGAGAATCTAAGAAAAATGGCTGCATCCTCAATAAATGTTTTGATTTGCTCACATTAGTTGATAATCTTCCCAAGTTCTTATTAACAATACAGAAGATGCACTGAACCCTACAATGGAATGTGTACAAGAACACCGTAACTGAGTGAATAACATTAACATCAACTGCAACAGGATGAATTAGTACCAGGTGCTGATTCACAAGTGCAAACACATCACTGCTATGTAGTACTGGCCAGAAAAAGTCAATCATAATCTGATAAAAACTACTCGAGAAAAACCCAGTTTGGGGAAAGTTCCAGTTAAAGATATCTGGAATGTCTTCTAATCTGTAATTATGTCCTTAAATAGCTTTTTTTTTTTTTTTTTGAGACAGAGCCTCAAGCTGTCCCCCTGGGCAGAGTGCCGTGGCATTACAGCTCACAGCAACCTCCAACTCCTGGGCTCAAGCGAGTCTCCTGCCTCCGCCTCCCAAGTAGCTGGGACCACAGGCGCCTGCCACAACACCCGGCTATTTTTTGGTTGCAGCCGTCATTGGTGTTTGGTGGGTCCGGGCTGGGGATTCGAACCCGCCACCTTAGGTGTACGTGGCTGGCGCCTTAGCCGGTTGAGCTATAGGCGACGAGCCTAAATAGCTTTCTTTACCATCCCAGAAAGCAATTCTTTTCTAACTATTCTGTTGATGAGAACTTTGAATTACTCTAGGTAGTTAATGCCATGTTCTGTAAAAGTGTATGGACCTCATCCTATTTTACATAAGACCGTTGGAGCTTTCAGATGGAAGCTAAACAGTACATATTCCTCATCTTTGCTACTATGCAATGATCCAATCTCATTCAAAACAGAAATCTTGGGCATCCACATTTTCTGATTTTCAACAGAGAGAAATGGAACATTTTCATTGTTTCAGGAAACAAACTTAAAGCGAGAATTTTTTAGGGCATATGGGGATCCTGGATGGAGAGAAACTGGAAAGAAAACTCTGCCTGCCATATGTAATGGAGAAGGAGTTTTGGAGACTCTTGACTATAAAAGAAAAGGGGAAAAGAGGATTTGAAACAAACTCATTAGGTAGGAACATCACAAGTAGAGAAGGAAAGGTTTGCAAAGTCTAAAAACATGACATTGCAGGAGAAAAAGTGCGCACAGCCCTGGATCCTGGACTGAGTTACCCAAGAGACAATCACTTCTTTCTCTTTCTCCTGCTTCCCTTGATTTTCTTCTCAGGCGAGATTATCTGGACACATTACTCCTGCACCTTGACCATATGCCTTTAAAGGCATCAGCATAAGCTCTTCACCTGCTACCATCATACCCACATGCAGAAGGACCTTGAAGTACAGAGAAAATTTTACCCTTTCCCATGCTTTATCACAGGAGAGAGGAAGAAGGAGGTTCCACATAATGACCAAAGTGTGAGTTTCTAATTTTTTGGCCTCCAGTGTCCTCCCCTGACAGCAATTTCTGCTATGGAAATGGGAATATGGGCCCTCTGACCTTTTTCTGGAAAAAATAAATAAACTTGACTGTCTTAAATGTATCTGGAAACCCTCGTGCTTGGCACTGGACTTTCATTAGCATCACAGGGGTCCACATGGATGACACCAGCCACACTAATAGAATCTGTGGGCAGGCAGAATCACAGATGATGGTTCTTCTTCAAACTGCCCATGGAAACCTACCTGGAAGCCTGGGCTGAGAAACACTTAGCTAAGCATCGCCTCTCAGACTTCAGTATGCATACGAGGTATTTCTCAGTATGCCTCTCTCAGCATCTGATTCAATAACAGCAGCAGTTACTCCATCTTCAAACAAATAATCAGTTTTATTTCACAATGCCTATTTATGTTCGTCATTAAGAATTTCAGAAAGTCCAGCCAGATGATTCAAGCCTATAGTCCCAACACTCTTGTAGACCCAAGGCAGGTGGCTTGTGTGAGCTCAGGAGGACCAGATCATACTGAGCAAGACTGAGAGCCTGTCTCCATTATTGCTGGGCATTATGGCAGGTGCCTGTAGTCCCAGCTCCTAGGGAGGATGAGGCAAAAGTATGACTTTAGCCCAGGAGTTTTAGTAATGCCACATTACTCTATGAAGGGTGACTGAGAACCTGCCTCATAAAAGAAAAAATTTCAGGAACGGTTTTGACCCATTCAATACAGTATCAATCTTGAAGAACTCCTCATGAAGGAAAATAGTGAGCAGTGAACCCCCATTTCTGTGTTGGGTTACTTGATGTCAGCCTGACAGCCAGATGGCAAAAAACCATTCCAACGAGACATGGGGATCTGAACACAGAGAAAGCTTGCACACACAGTGTCCCAAGCTCCTTTCCCCTTTCACCACCTTCTGGTCAGCCCAGGAACATGAGGTGCTCTTTGCAACACTAGTCAGCCATCTCCTCA
>NW_003852730.1:373034-375685 GCF_000181295.1 Otolemur garnettii
ACAGCTCACAGCAACCTCCAACTCCTGGGCTCAAGTGAGTCTCTTGCCTCTGCCTCCCAAGTAGCTGGGACCACAGGCACCCGCCACAACACCCGGCTATTTTTTGGTTGCAGCCTCATTGTTGTTTGGTGGGTCCGGGCTGGGGATTCGAACCTGGCACCTTAGGTGTACATGGCTGGCGCCTTAGCCGGTTGAGCTATAGGCGCCGAGCCAGACCAACACTTTCTAACAAAACAAGTAACTTTGGTTCAAGGAAGACCACCAATCACAATCTTGAAACATCACATAGTTTACTGGCACTTTAAAGTCTCCAGTGGTCAAAGAAGGCAGCAGTGTCTGAGGAAGGACCTGGACTCAGAATTTGGACCTGCAGATTTGGGTTTTGCACTGGTCAGATGCAGCTAGAGTTCTCTATACATTCATGAGAAATAACAGACAGAAAAATAGGAATGAGGACATTCTCGTATTTGTCATCCAGAATCAGCTTCTGACCTTCTAGTCTTGGGATCAGTTTTAGGTCTGAAGATATTGGGATAATTGAAAGACAGAGATACAGTGCCTGATTGCTGCCCTATAAAGGTAGTTTGTAAAAATTTGCAGGTAGTTCCCAAAAGTCACCATACATAGAGAAAATTGAAAATTGTAGCTAAATATACTTTTTCAAAATATTGATTACAAAATTTTAGAAAGAGATGGAAACATACAGAGAATATTTTGCAAATATTTTGTAAATTTTGTTGTAAATAAAAGTATGTATAGGTGCAGTGGCTGACAACTGTAATGCTTGCACTTCAGAGGCTGAGGTGAGGAGCTTGACTGAGCTCACAGTTTGGAGACCAGCCTGAGCCAGAGTGAGACCTCCTCTCTGAACAATAGTCGGGCGTTCTGGCCTGCATCTGATGTCTTAGCTACTTGGGTGGCTGAGGGAAGAGTATCACTTGAGCACAACAGTTTAAAACTGATGTAAGATGTGAAGGTATGGCACTCTACCCAAGGTAACAAAGTGAGACATGGTCTCAAAAAAAAAAAAAGGTGAATGGCTCTACCTCCTACCCTACCCCAGGGATGTCCCACCTGGGACAGGTAAATGTCCCAACCCCACCCTTACTACAGATGTCAAACCCAGAAAAGGGAATGTCCCAATCCTCACTTCCTGACCTTTAACCTTCTCCCTTCACTATTACTCATGTGTAGATTTCTTTCTTTTTTTTTTTTTTTTAGAGACAGAGTCTCACTTTGTCACCCTCAATAGAGTACTGTGGCATCACAGCTCACAGAAACCTCCAGCTCTTGGGCTTAGGTGATTCTCTTGCCTCAGCCTCCCCAGTAGCTGGGACTACAGGCGCCTGGGTATTTTTTGGTTGCAGTTTGGTGGGCCAGGTTTGAACCCGCCACCTTCGGTATATGGGGCCCATGCCCTACCCACTGAGCCACAGGCACTGCCCATAGATTTCTTCCTGGTTGGAAATCCTACCCCACCTGCACCCAAGTGGAATAAGGTCAATTTAATTGGGGGAAAAAATAGTACATTAGCCACAATATTTCTTATTCCCTGTGTATGGTGACTGTAGTGGCAAATTTTAGCACACCACGTACTATAACTACTCAAGAAGGGTGATTGAAAATTGGCAGCAGGACCTTTGTACCTTCATTATTTAGGACAGTATGCAGTGTGCTGTGCTGAGAGAGGATACCCAGGAAGGGGGAGGTCTAGGAGAACAGAGATCTCCTCAAGGAGACCCCAAGGATACACACGTGGGGTCCTCCCCATGGTGACTCAGGACTTAGGAATTTATAGAAACTTAACTTCCTGGGATCTGGAAATTTCCACTTCTGTGAAATCCTGTAGTCCAGTTGGGGCAAGAACAGCTTCTGCTGCTTTATTCAAAGTGACCAAAAATAAAGGAACCATGGGCAGGATTTTTTTGACTGGGGATGAAAAGGAGAAGACAGAGCAAGTTGGGGACCATGGCCATTTTGAATTCTTCTGAGCTTCCTTCTGCCAGCTAAAATAAAGCCTTTCCTCTTATAAACATAGTGTTTGGGTGTTCTTTCTCTCCATTGGACCTCCCTGTGTGGATGCCTTGACTGGGCAGAGAAAGGATCAATTCAGCAGGTGTTCAAGGAGTCAAACAATGGGAGGAACTGGCATGCAGGAACTGGTACCTGCACTGAGAGACATCTAAGGCAAGGTAGGATAAATACTGGATGCATAGCATTTGGGTGGAAGCTGATGTCCAATCAACCCCTGGGGTGTTAGACTGCCAGCAGATTTGGTGAGAAGTGTATGAGAGTGACCGGCATGAACTCTGAGGGTGGGATTGGACCTCCCTCCACAGGCCTAGAGTAAGGTGACCAGACGTCCCGCTTTTGGTGGCACACTCTCGATTTTTAATAATTTGTCCCTCATCCTGCAGCATTTTTAAAAAGTTCCGATTTTTGGAAAAAATGCACGACAAGGCTCAGCGCCTGTGGCTCAAGTGGCTAAGGCGCCAGCCATATTCACCTAAGGTGGCGGTTCGAATCCCCAGCCCAGGCACGCCAAACAACAATGATGGCTGCAACCAAAAAATGGCCAGGCATTGTGGTGGGCACCTGTGGCCCCAGCTACTTGGGAGGCTGAGGCAGGAGACTCGCTTGAGCCCAGGAGT
>NW_003852730.1:376232-381778 GCF_000181295.1 Otolemur garnettii
TTGTCAGGCCTTGCTCTGCCCTGCCCCCACCCTGCCTCCTGTCAATGGTGTCCTGCTTTACCAATGTTAAAATCTGGTCACCTTAGCCTAGAGGAGTCTTGATTCTGTCTCCTATAGCCAAGAGGCAGTTTGAGTGGGAAATCAAGGATGCCCAGGTTAGGAAAAGGATTGGAATTGTGTGCATGTGAGTGCTTGGAGACTGACAGAGATGGGTAACAATAGGTGGTATTTAGCACCCCACACTTCACAGGGCAAAACGACTGTGTGAGGGGCCCCCTTTTCCCTGCTCCAACTTCATCCCCTGGCTTTAGGAGAGAAACTGGAAGTTCCAGGTTTTCTGCTTTCCATCTCAAACACAGGCCTAGTCCTTGGCAGCCACATAGCCATGTGAGACTTAGGAGAAATGAAAAGTCATCAGAAAGGATAACTGTGTTGTGGTTTTGTTACTGGAATTTCTTTATTCAATGAGTCCTTGATCTCATGGATTTGAGAATTGACCCCCCAGGCCACAGATTAGTGATAAATTGGGATTTTGTTGGATGAGGGGCATGCAGAGGAAGTGGAGAGAGGCAGAGGGAGTAGGCCCAAGTCAGAGGTCTCCTGCATGGATCCTTTGTCTAGGGGTAAATTATTGGCCCTAAGAGATATTTTGGCCAGCACCTGGTAGATGGAAAAAATACCTTTACAAGCTTAATGAGTATTTTAACAAATAAGTGAAAGCAGTTCCTCCCCCTGGGCAAAGTTATTAGTTGTTTGCTGTTTTTGTCTAGGGAGGGGATCAGAGTGTGTGCTCCCTACTCAGGGTGGAACAAACCAAAACTTTTTGGGCTGCTTTGTTGATGACATTGCCAGAGCTCAGGGCATTGCCCAGCAGAGTGCAGTGTGTTTGTGCCTAGAGCTGGGAGTCTGCCTGGAGGGAGGGATGCCCGGTGGGGCACTGCAGGTACACAGCTGCTCAGAGGGCTCTGGGCTGTGGTGCAAGGAACAGCTTCAGAAATGCTTGCAGAAACAGGGTCCCAACTCCCTGCCCACCTCCACCTTTTGCCAAGTGAGGTCCGTGGGCCAAGGGGTGCCAGTGGCAAACTTTATTCTAAAGACTAAAACTGAAGGGAAATTGCCAGTCCGCCACAGCTACTTCTGGCTCCAACCACATCCTTCCCCCACCTCAGGACACCCAGTCTACAAAGTCACCATTTCCCAGCTCATGGGATGCCCCAGTGTCCTCCCTACAGATCCCCAGTACCTGCAGGTCACAGGGTGGCAGAGGCTGCTGCAGAGACATCTGGGATCTGCAGGAAATGGAACAGCTGAAGAGGAGGCTCCGGCTCAGAGCCCAGCTCAAGTGTCTAACACTGCTCAGAATCCCCAGTGTAGCCTTCTTCTTTCTGGCTGTGCATCTGATTGGACAGTTCATATTGGGGGTAACAGTTTAAGTAAGTTTCCGAGAACTTGGGACTTTCCATTAGGGGTTTCTCTTGGAATCCACCCCTCCCTCTGTACTTCCTTATTTTAAGGACTCTTCTCGGAATTTTACCCCCCTTCCCTCAAGGGGGCTGGGACTGAAGGACTCAGGAGAAGTTTCTTTCTCAAGGTGAGGGGCTTGCTCACCACATTCCTCACTGGTTTTAGTGGGGAATCAAACTCTTGATTCATCTGAGTTATTGGGGATGCTTTGGTAGTGGGTACACTTACACAGGGGTCAGGGTGAAGGGAAGTAATCGTATGAGGAGGGGTTTAGTTATGGCAGAGGTAGTGAGTTTTTTTTCTTTTTCTCAAAGTTCAGTTCAAAGTTTAATTAAGATTCTTGAGGAGTTTTCTCAGGCTTCATTTGTGCATTGACTAGCCAGCTTCCAGTATGTGGTTGGAGTAGGGCATGTTGGTTGTCTTAAAAGTTACCCAGGTGGTTTTTTAAGAGACAATGAAGTTTTATTTAGTCAGCTGTTTTGACTTCAGGTAAGGATTTGTTTTGTTGTTGCCATGTGTGTAGTCAGGATGATGGTGTAAAGTTTATTTCTGCTCTGGTTTGGGAGGAAACAGGTACTGATCCTGGATTTCGACCTAACTCCCCTGATTTTTTTCAGAGAGAAAGAATGTACAGATACAAAAGACTAAACAGAACACAGTTCATTACTCAAGTAGAAGTTTTTTTGAATAACACTACTGGCAAGGCTTATATCTAATTAAACTTTGCTTCCTGGCAAAGTTTACCAATTCCTGTTCTTATGGTCTTGTTTATGCACATTGCTCTGTCTAAGCTTTGAGGTTTATGAGCTATACATACTTTCTAGGTGATACCTAAAGTTTTAGTTATTATTTATATTCCTTCCGGTATGAAGACTAGTTCATTGTTAAATTTAAGTTAGAGTAGCTTAAACCATGGGATGATTTTTCTGGGTAAAACTTAGACATGGCAGATAATATATAATACTGCACAAACTTTTCCAATGTGTTAACAGGTGACCTTTGTTGAGTTTAAAGGCTTCAAAGTAAATATAACTACTGTATAGAATTCTATACTCTTTGGTCAGTCTTTTAGTGTTATTTAATAAATCAGTTTAGTAAAACAGTTATGTTTTATTTTATCAGTTGACATTACAGACAAGGCTGGGATTTAATACAGGTGGGCTAAAGCCTGTTTCTTCCCCCCTCCCCCTTCTTTGGACTATTTTCTTCTCTCTGATTTCCCCTTTCACTAAATCAGTCGTTAAAATAAACTGTACCTTCAGTACACTGGGTTTGACTATTTGCTGAAAGTGCTGTAAGAGTAATTAATTATTGGCTAGTTAGGCTCTCCTTTAAAATTGGCTTTGCTGGAATCTTTTGTAAGGGATCTCAGTTGGACTGGAAGCCTTTCACAAGCTCAGGTTTTATCTGTGCCATTCAATACCTGTATGCATTGGGTAAATTCTTCTTCTCTTGAGGTTCCCAAGCATAGTTTGATTCCCAGACCTGTCAGAAAGTGACCTTCGTTACTTACTACAGATCAGGAAACATTATTGATAGGTATCTGGCCAGTTTCTTTTTTCAAAGGGCTTTTTATTGGCTTTATAAAGTTAACTTTAATCTCTGAGTGCATTCTGGACATTTCTGGAAATGCTACTCCAGACAAAGCTTGGTAAATCAACTAATGCCTTCATTATGCTGTAGAACAAAACAGATTCTTACTGAACTTATGCAAATAACTGTATTGTCAGAAATTAAGAATGCTTACAAATGGCTTTTAAATTCCAGAGATATCAAGGAAAGAGAAAAAAATACATGTTTCAAATTCTGTTCATAAGTACATACATTGTTTGAAAAGCTACAAATAGCTCAAAAGACAGAAAATGGTTTTCTTGACTTCTGGAAAATAGAACACAGACAGAATTAATAATATTTCAAACAAAAAGCTATAACAAACTAGCCCAGTTCTACGTAACTGATTTTTATTCTGTTTGAAGTTAAGTTAGCAATACTCATAGACATTTTACCTGTTCAATGAAAGTTCTGAAAGTCTGTTTTTAGTCCAAAGGTACTCACTGTTCTTTTCTTTCTTTCTTTTTTTTTAGGGTACTCCATTTTCAAAGACATTAGGAATTTGAATTTGAGAGGATTTATCAGTCTCTCTTAATATTTCTTTTCTTTCTTTTTTTTTATGAATTAAAATTATTACTGATAATATACATTAAGATAGGCTAATATTTTACACTTTAGGATAGACTAATGTTTTATAATATTGGAACATATATATAATTTATACAAAATTAATTATCATTTCATATTTGACAATGTTTCTTTTACATTTTAATGAAGTAAATAAATTTAATATGTTTTTTTCAGGCTTTCAGGGGTTTTAATATTTCAAAAAGACTAAATTTATAGTTGTGTTTTTGTTGTTTAGTTGGCCCAGGCTGAGTTTGAATCTGCCAGTCTTGGTGCATGTGGCCAGCACCTCAATCACAGTGCTACAGGTGTAGAGCTTGGAATATACAGGGGATTGTATTTTACCTTTTCTTTATTTTCTACTCCCCTCTGCCCACCACTGGATAGAATTGAAGCTAGAATTTTCCCTTTTGATAAAGGAACAAAAAAATGAACATGTAGGCTTTGCACCCTATCTCAGTGGTTAGGCCACCGGCACCATGCAGTGGAGCTGGTGGGTTCGAACCAACACCTCCCCAGCTAAATAACGGCAACAACAGCAACAAATAGCCAACTCTTGTGGCAGGCACCTCTAGTCCCAGCTACTTTGGAGCCTGAAGCAAGAGAATCACTTATGTCCAAGAGTTTCAGGTTGCTGTGAGTTGTGACTCCATAGCACTCTACCAAAGGCAACATAGTAAGACTCTGTCTCAAAGCAAACAAACAAACACACACATGTATTTGTAAATTGATGTTTAGTAAGTAGTGACAAACTTGGGGTGCTAGAATGCATTATAAGCCTTTATCCTAGGTAGCTTTATGAAAATGAATCTCTTTTAACTATTTTCTAAATCTACAGTCACATGGGTTTTCAAGATATTTTAAGCTATATTTCTTCTTCTTTTTTTCAGAGTTTGTTTTGCGGATTTTATTTATTGAGATGTTATTCACAAGAGGCTACTTTTTTATTACATAAGTCTTCTTATACCTATGGCTGCATGTTTTGTTTTGGTCTTCCAAGAAACACCATTTGATTTTTTTAAGAGTCACTTTCAAAGTCATGTGGTCATTAACTTTGGAGGCTATTTTGCATATGAGTGCTGATACAAATCAGATTTATAATCTACATGCAATATTAACAAATCAGATAGCTTTTACTGTCCCTTATGTGTACATAGGCTCCCTCCCAAGCCCTTCCACATCCAATAGTTACTGTACTTTGTAAATTGTCACAGAAACATTACAATGTTTTGTTGTACCAACTTATAAACACATACAGTGCAATACTCTGAGCCAAAGCAATGCTAAAATTCTCAAGGTTCTTGATTAGGGTGACTAGACGTTTGGCTTTTGGTGGGACAGTCCCGTTTTTTAACAATTTGTCCCATGTCCCGCGGCGTTTTTAAAAAGTCTCAATTTTTGGGAGGGCGGAGCCAAGATGGCGAACAGCAGCCAGCTTTTTACAGAAGCTCCCGTCCAGAAGGAGGCTGAAAGGACAGAACCTTAGCAAATTAGCTGATGGTTTGGAGCAGAGACAAGAGAGAAGATTGACGAGTGCACTTCAACCTTCCAGAGACGAGCTGCGACCCTGAAATTACAACCAAAAGGTACAAAATCCACCACCAAGCAGACGGGAGTCCCCTCCCCCACAACAAGGGCTCTCGCAGTTTACTCCATGCAAACAAGCGAGCAGAGTTCAAACTGCCTCCCACTCTATTCCATGGGAGAGACCCCCTAAAAACTGGACCTCCTACCCCACGGCACACTCTGGCCAGACATAAAACTGTAAAACTGTATAAATCTGTATAAATCTGTATATATTCCCCACTTGCAACACCGAACCCCAAGACCCCACCTACCCACTCCGAGACCTGGAGGTTTATTACCTATGGAGTCCTGACTCTGGGGCATCTCCTGGAAAGAAG
>NW_003852731.1:0-39408 GCF_000181295.1 Otolemur garnettii
CCAGCCTGACTCTGATATCAGTAGATACTACCCAGAAAAAGCAAGTTCCTTGCTCAAGTGACTTATTTGACCTGGCATCTTTCCTTTTTTCTTCTTTCCTTTTATTAACTTTTAACTGCATCCTACAATAAAAACTAGTGCTTTTTTATGGAAGCACTTTTGAGAAATACCAATAAAAGCACATGATGTCTATGTGAGGGTGTGGTCCACGTGCTCTCTGCTCCATTTCATTAGGGGAAAAAAAATAAGATAGAAGAGGAGCCCCCAGAACTACTTAGCAGGTGTTAGTGACCAGCAAATACCACTGGCATAAATTAACAAGATATTAAAGTCCCTGCTCATCCATTCATCTTTCTACAAATACATATTTATTGAAAGTCTGCTAGTTACAAGGTGGAAGAAAAATCAGCATTGCTTTAATTAGGAGAAAGACATGACCAAGTGGTAAAATTCAAAGGTGATATTGCTGTGATTGGGGAAGAAGAGTGGAATGTGGACCAAGGCCCAGAGTGACCCCCTGTGCTGGGATCTTGGATGTAGGGATCAATTAGCTGAAAGGCCTTGTGGTTTCCCCACATATTTTAGGAAGAAGGAAGCTGGGAAGTCTCCGTGTTCAAGAATTCCTTTAGGGACAGAGCTGGAAGTCAAGTGCTGTGGTCTCTGCTCTTTCTCCTGTGTACCCACAGAGAGCCAGGCACTTGCTTTCCTTAAGTCTTTTAAAACCGGGTATTAATAGTAAACATCTTGTTTATGTACAAGAGGAAGAAAAGGAGAAGGAAAAGAAGAAGGTGCAGAGCAAACTGGCAAGTTTCTGCCCTTCAAAGACACTTGTATTCAAATGAGGGAAGGTGCTGTAGCTGTTTTCCCTGAGAAGCACAAGGGAAGTGGGGAGAAGCCAGGGGGGCCTCCTGCTGAGGAGCAGAGAGGTGACATGGGGCTGAGCCATCACAGAAAACCTGAGGCCTTGAAGAATGCCTGGACTTTGGACTTGGACTACAGGAGGAAGACAAAGAAATTCACAGTACAATGAGTAGTTCAGGGAGGCTAGATGTGAGAAGGGTGGGAAGAAGAGGGTAGCACAGAGCTGGTGGGGTTGACAGAGCCAGGCCGGTCAGTCCCCAAGAAGCCCCCAGTGCCCGACAGCAGGGGGCCCACTGGGACTTCCCCAGCAGGCCCAGGTTGAAGGCCCAGCCTCACCTCTTTTCTAATAATGCCCCAAAACCTGGCTGGGGAAGGGTACCCCGCTGGGCAAAGAACTGAAATAACATTACAGCAGGCAACTGGAATGCTTAATTGTAACCAGAGTGGATTTTAAGACATTTTGCACAGTGAATGCTTTGTCAGGAGTGGCTCAAAAGGGATTATATGAACTAGATGAAGCAGAAAATCATCCAAACTCGGAATCAGTAGGAGCACAGAGCAGATTTTAATAGATTTGGCTAAAGGAGCAATGCTAAGTGATAAAAGATCTGTTCTGAATAGATACTAAAATACTAACTTACTTTATTATAAAATACAGATTTGGTGATATTTAGTCCTTTTTTAATATTTAGCAAGCATCTCTTTTTTTTTTTGCAGTTTTTGGCCGGGACTGGGTTTGAACCCGCCACCTCTGGCATATGGGGCTGGTACCCTACTCCTTTGAGCCAAGGGCACTGCCCCGAAGCATCTCTTAACATCTTTCATGTTAATAGGCGTGGTAGTAGATGTCAAGGATACAGAAATGACTGTGATAAAATCAATTAAGTAATGGGATGGGGGCAAATAATAGGTTTTTAAAAGACCAGTGAAAATGGTACCAAAGGTGCCAGGAAGCTACAGTGATGGGGAGGGGCCCACACTCACCTGAGCCATGTCCTCTGCCCACACACACCCCTGGGAGCTGCCTATTCAACACTTAAAAAAAAAAAAACTATGATAATCTATGATAAGAAAATCTGTGGCAAGTTTAATACAAAGTTATAAATTCAAACTACTTCAAAAATCTCACTTTTGCCAGGCACATTGGACAATAATTGCATGTGTTTCAATTTGAGATTCCCTTCCTTTCCGATTCTTGTGGAACAGCAGGTGGAGAACTAGAAATATGTGGAAGTTAGGGTCAGATAAGAGAGGATGGAATTCCACTGGGGAGGATCTGATAAACCACGTGGCTTTGGGTGGAGCCTCAGTCCTTTGACTTGCAAAGCAAATATTGCACAGCTGGCTCCTTGCAGGCTTGATGTGGAGATGAGCAAAGGGGTTTGTGATGTGTCTAGGATTGAGCCCCGTTCATAATACATGCTCGATATGTAGTTGCTATTGTCACTATTACAGCAATTATTTCCCTCCGAATGAACAGCGCTTTAGGACAGTTCCAATTATCTCAGAACACATTATGGAATTACCAAGCAACATATACTATTATATTTTACAATCAAATAAAAAGTCCATATAGCACAAGAGGCAAGGAAAAGCAGGATTTAAACACACATGCACTCACACACACAAACAGAGGCAGCCATTGTCAAAAAGGTCTGGGTCTTTCTGACATAGATTCTGGGCTGGATGACATGAACAAGAGTCCTGCCGGGCTGGTACCAAACATGCCAGGTAATCATGGGCACACATGGCATGTAGGAGCGTTAGGGTCCTCAGTAGATCCAGCCGAGGGGTATGCACTTGATGGGGACTATAGAATCCCTGCCCACCAGGCCCTGCACACACGCTCATAGCCTGGAAAAGAGGCTGCATCTGGCTCTGGCCTGCTCACAGTTACCTTCTGAAACCAACAACTGGGAGGCAGGTGTGACTCAGAGAAATTGGATCTCTGTCTCTTTTTTACCCAGAAACGGGACAGCTTCGAGGGCATATGCAGCCAGCCTTAAAGAAAGAGCACTTGGAAATACGAATCCCCAAATTCTGTTTAACAAAGGTAGCAATAATGATGGCAAAACTTGGAATGTAAAAAGTATTTATCTATACATTTCCAGGAAGGAGAAATGTCACAAAATGGGAGGCAAATTTTGAATCGTCTCATATACACAGGAAGAGTGATAGCCACATGATGGAGAAACCCCGAAGCCGGAGTACGGACCTGTCAGCTCTCGGATACTGATGCAATGGCCCAGTTCCACAGATAAACTGGGACTAGGGGAAGTAGCTCCCCAGAGCTCACACGTGGAAAGTGGCGGAGTTGGAATTTTAACCCAGGACACACTAACCCCGGAGCTCACGTCCCTCCCACTCTGCAGATTGCTCAGCAAACTGCAGCACGTGACCTCTTCACCTGCCTTCCCGGCAGTTTAGACTGCAGTCCTTGGCATATGTTGGGTATTCAGGTATTCAGTGCATCTTTGTTAAGTGACTCGATGAGGGGTGCAGCCTTACATATCAGACTATTCGTTTGCTATTGTGATCATCTGTTCACAACCTTTAGACCCACATCCTAAGCAGAAAAACAAACCTTTACTCTCTCCAGCTTTCTACTTAATTCTCTGGCAGAGTGATTATTCCCTTAAATATTAACTACTGTTTGTTTTTGGCCTCTGTCTTCCCACTGCATTCCAAGTAGAGAGCCAGTCTTTGTGCTCCTGTGCCTCAAATCACACTGGGGAAAGGGAAAAGACTCAAGGGCTCATGGAGGAAGCAAGAGAGAGAGGCAGGGAGTCCAGATCCTGGCAGTTGTGCAGACATGAGATCCAGGGAGTCATCAGGCCCCCATGCTGGCCCTGCCCTCAGAACCCAGAGACATGCAGGGCTTCTGCTGGTGACAGAATGCACAGTGGCACTCAGAAGGTAGCTGGGTCTATATATCAGGGTTCTGCTCTTCAAAAATTTCTTAAATACCAACCACAGCACGAGAGCCCCAGAGCTGAGACACTTCCAGGAACTAGGAGGTTTGGGACCCTTAGGTGGTTGATGGCACCCACAATGGAGCCTGGGTCAGAAGCTCTCCCAACATCTGCTGGCTGCCACGTGAGCTTCCTTTGTTCTTATGCAATTCAGAGAAAGAGAAAGAGTTCCACTAATCTCTAAGATGCAACCTGGAAATATCGGGTCTCAGACTTAGAATGAATTTGGCTAAAGTAAAAATAGTTAATTACTCTAAATTTCAAAGACACAATCTCACCATACATACATTTATCAAAGACAGTATACTTGGCAACTCAGAAAGGAAAGTGAAACCAGAGTGCCTTTGAGGCTGGAGGCACAGAGAGATCAGGAAAGAGCCACGGCACTGCCTCAGAAGCACTGAGCACTCCCGGCGGCTCCCTCACCCCTTCCTGAAAAGATGGCTGGACCTGGAGGAGAATGACGCCCAGTGGAGCCAGCCAGGTCAACTGCAGGCCAAGGGGCTCCAGGCTCAGAGACCTCAGTGTCAGAAGTGCCACAAACTTCTTAGTGTTCCCGGGCTCACCGGGTCGCGGCCTCCTGAACCAAGTGCAACTTGGTGATAAACAGTGGCGGCCGTGCAGAGAGACCTTCCAGTATCACTTGTGTTGTGGAGACACAAGACCTTTGTACAATGATAAACAGGATCCCATATCTCTCAGTTTCACGTTTCCGTCATCTTAATATTGTGGAGACTCAGAGTCTGATTTAATTAGATTGAAAGAAAATAACATAACACAACACTTCTTGTACAACCTATTCAATGAATCTTATTCCCAGTGCAATTCAGCAAGATTTTAGGAGGAGGCCCATAACATATTTGCTGTGCCCAAGACAAATATTTATGGGGTTTACAAAGGAATTACCACCTGTTATAGGAGAAGGAGCTCTGAGATTTCACAGGGGAGGGTCATAACCTCTGACTGATGCTCTAACAGAGAGAGACTTGGACCACACTGGGAAATTAAAAAAAAAAAATAGCCACTCAAGATATTTCTGTGTTTGTAAGTTCTGAAGGAAACAGCCCCCGATGTTTCACAGTGCTTCTACAATTTGAATAATGAAAAGATTCTTTTAAAGAAAAGAAATTCCCTCAGTCTCTGTAGTATATATTCACAGACCCCTGGAGCCTCAGTCACATGAAACCAACCCAATTATAGGAACATATCTTCCCATTAAGAATTATTACTACATGAGGGATCTTTTATCTTTACAACTGGCAAGATTTTTGTCAATAAAGATTTTTATCATTAAAATGAATTATACATATATATACATATATAGTATCTATTTCTAAACACACACATACACACACACACACACGCGCACGCGTGCGCACTTAAATTCCCAGGGGAGGCCCCGTCTCTTGAGTTTACAGCTGCAAATTGTAAATTTGCGTGTCCCGTTCTCTAGGATGGTTAGACATTCACAGTACTCACGTAATTTTCATAGGAGGAGCATTCTAGAGCCCATTCCTCTGAGTCAGGCAAATAACCCCAGCAGGCACCAGAGGGACCGCACATCCTTGTGACCTGGGAAGCTTCACACCCCCAAGGTCCTTCTTCACCAGCCACTCCTGCTAATCCTGTCAAGATGTTTGCCAGAAACTCAGAATAGAGGGAGAGAGGATGCTGTTGAAGGTAGAGTTTGGCATTACTAGTAAATTGGTAATACTTAAAATCATGGGAGGAGATAATTTAATTGTAGAAATTTGGTTGCAAAGAGAACTCAGAGTCCCTAGCAGCCGGTGATGCCATGTGGGAACAAGCCTTTGGGGAGGTGATCGCATCTCCAGAGTATCCATCTCTTCATTTGTAAGATGAGCCAGTGGACCAGGAGCCTGTGAAGGTTTACTTCCAGTGTGTCTCTACCATAACTAATATTTGTTCATTGTTCCATGGTTTACAAAGCACTTTTACATTCATTCCTATTTAATCCTCCTAACAGTTGAAGATTCTAGCCTCTGCTTTAGGAGGATGAAAGCAATGCTCAGAGAATTTAGACCCAGAGCTACTGAGGGGTAGACTGGTGCCCTGTTGCAGGTCTTCAGAGTGGCAAGCCCAGCCCCTCTTTCCTACAGAGCAGGGCTTGGGGGTCTTGGGCTTCACAGTAGAGGGTGTGACTAGGATCAGGAAAGGAGGGGATGGACATACAGGAGGGAATATTTCATATGGATCCACGAATTCATCGATTTTTCTTTATAAACTACCTGGTTTCCAGGTCCCTGCTACCATTTCTGGTCTGGATCATCCTGCCTTGTAATCCAGTTATCTTTAGGCCAAAGGGATTATTGAAACACAGTGAAAGTTCAGTGCTTGTTCACGCCTTTGTCCCATTCACTTGGTATTTCCACACCCTGGTCCTCATGCTAATGTGTATCTGTTGTGCACTGGCTCTGCCGGCTATCAGCCCTGACCTGGCCGAGATGTGGACACATGAGCATGTGTTGGAGGACAGGGATGTTATTTCAGCTAGAGCAGCTCCTTTCACTGTGAGATCTCTTTAGGATAGGGATGGGGCTGGTTGCAAGGGACACCATTCACATGGAACCATCTCTCAGTACCCTACAGTTGGTGATTATATGTGGGTGACTGCAAAAAGTTTTGAGACATACTGTGTTACGGTGCATAATTTCACTTTGAAGAGACAGTGATCTTTCTGATTCACCTGTGCAAGTTTGAACTTGCTGGGTTTATCAGCAAGGGAGGGCCTTCATTGTCTCCACCCTCATAGATGGCAGCCAGGTAACTTAAAACTTTCAAAACGACCCATGTAGGAATCTATTGAGGGGTAAGCTGCAGATCACATGAACATAGATTGGAAGGACCAGGCAAAGCACAATCTGAGTTCTGTCTATAGTGGCTTGTGGAACTCCACAGACCAATCCTTACTGGGGATTCTCATTTTCAACAGTGTTTTCTTGTGGTGCACTAACATGGAGCCAGACTTCCAATGCTTATCCAAACATTGCTTTCTAAGGAGTTAATTCCCACAGGCCTTGAATGAAAGTAAATAAATAAGCAAAACTAATGAACCCAGAATGGATGTATTCCAACTAAAGCCATAGTGAGGTGACAGAATCTGGTTTTCATTAAAACTAAAATTCTGTAGAACAGTACTAGTAAGGCACCCAAGGACTGTGAGCACTGTGCAATGATTCTCTGAGAATCTTCTTCCTCTCCTTCAAATACTGGCAAGAAATGTACATTCTATTGAAGGAGCTGCAAAGTCACTCTACTCCCCCAGTACTATTAAATTATTGCTTAATGAGGAGGTAACTTTAATAAATGTGGCCTCTCTGTCATCTCAGCACCCTGGATGCTACAGGCAAGAAACATCTCGCAGAATGATTTTACAGTGACAGTGACACACGAAAGGATGAGCACCTGACTGACTGCAGTGCCAGTGTCCCACCACCAGGAAAAGTGAAGTCAGCCTTACCCCACGCACAATTATTGTTTCACAACAGAAATGGTCCTGTTCCTTCTGAGTTCTGCGGTGGGGGGGGGGGGTAAGGCAGAATGAAGTCTCTGTTCCACACTATATTGCTGCTGATATGTATTTTTAAGAGTAAAACCATTATTTTACATATTCCATATGTCACACATTTCAGCATCCTGTGATGGGTAACAAAATACCGTAACAGCACTTTCTTCGTGCTGAAATTATTACAATCTGGAGTCTTTACTGGCCTGATCAATAGATTGAAATTTGCCAGTGAAATGCACAAAGTATTCCTATATAATCCCTGGAAAATAGATAAAATTTAAAGCAAATAAACCTCTAAAGAAGAAGAAACTAAAAACACCAAAAAGGCCAAGCCCTGGCAAGGATATGGAGAAACTGGAATTTTCATGGCTGTACATTGTTGGTGAGACTTGAGAACAACACAACCACTTTGGAAAGCAGTTTGGGCAGTTTTTTAAATAAAATTTCAAATGTATCTTCTATAAGATCCATCAATCCCACTTCTTGGTAATCACACAAGAAAAATAAAAACATGTCCACTCAGAACTTGTATATGAATAATCACAGCAGCTTTATTCATAGTAACAAAAAATTGGGAACCAATTGATTGTCAGGTGAACATAGCAGCACACTGCTGTACAGGCACAGAGTGGAGCCCACTCAGACATAAAAAGGATGGAGTTATATGCCTGTAACATGGATAATTATTGAAAACATCAATTACACTGAGCAAAAAAAAATGCAAAGTAATTAAAGCTGTATATCCACTTATTATATGAAATTTTAAGAAAACTAAAACTAATATGCAGTAAAAAAAAGCAGATTTCTAATCGCCAGAGTCCAGGTGAGGAGCACTCTCACTGTGAAGGGAGTGAAGACTCCTGGGATGATGGAATGTGGGCACTGGGGTGCTGGTTGCACGAGTGTGTACATATATTTGTCCAAATCCCTTAAACTATACCCTTGAGATGAGTAAATTTTGGTTATAAATTGTAGCTCAAAAGAGTTTTTCTGAACGTGCTGCTGTTGTTCTAAACAATTCCATAGCACTCTGAATATGCGCTCCAGGGGAAGGCCTCGGCCTTTTCCAGCTCTCTCCTAGATTTACTGCCGGGCCGCTGCCTTTGACGCCCTTTCCTCGTAAGTCTCCTGCCCTCTGGGGGACCGCAGCTGCTTCTCTTCTCTCCAGTCACGGAACAGGCCTTTCTCTTCCCACTGTCCACAGTGCACTGACATAGGCGGTCACTGTTATCATGGCACATGGAGGATGGGAATAAAACTAGAGAGCAACAATAAACGCTATTTATGGGGGATCCTCCTCGAGCCTATGATGCCCCTTCTGGACTGGTTCCTGTTCTGTTCAAATGTTTATCCAAAGATGAATCTCTGAGCTTAGGAATGCCCTCCTGCATCTCTGAGACTAGAGACCTGCCAACTACCTGCCACCCCAAATGACAGTGAAAATCTCATTCCTCATCCCACATGCCCTCTCTCACCCTCAAGCCTCCTCTACCAAGAACAGCTCCAAGATTAACATCCATCCACCCTAAATAAGCAGAGTAGGACACAGCACCCAGCACTTGCAAAAGAAAATGAACCCACATGTTGTTTGCTCTGTAAACTGAATGAGACAATCTCAACACTTTATTTTCCTAAGCCAAGGTTGTCTAGTCTTAAATAACATAGATCCTGCAGAGGGATGCACCAAACCATATTTCTCAAGCATAGCGTAAAATGAAAGTGGACAGCCACACCCCTCCAGTAAACAAATGTTTGTTGAAGAAGCCCCACACAAAAAATAATAAGAAGCTCACACATAAACACACATGCATGCATCTTATAAGAAAGTGATAATATTCCAACAGACAAAAATCTAAATTCAGATTGCAGAAAAAACTAACTTCTCTGAGTATAGTTCACTCTTCTGCTAGGATGTCCAAATCCATTTCTGTTAACAGGATATAGGAAAAGAGGAAGATCAGTAAAGGAAGAGAGAGGTGGAGAAAGAGCCTCGGATCCTGGGTTGAGAAAGTGCTGTGTAACGTAAAGCTGTTGATTGGGCATAGTAGCTTGTGCTTATAATCCCAGCACTCTAGAGGCGAAGAGGGTGGATTGCCTGAGCTCAGGAGCTCAAGACCAGTCTGAGCAAAATGAGATTTCATCTCTACTAAAAGTAGAAAAACTAGCCAGGCCTTGTGGAGGGTGCCTATAGTTCTAGCTACTGAGGAGGTAGCTAGAACTACAGAATTGATGAAGCCCAAGAGTTCACTGTACTACCCAGGGTGACAGACTGCAACTCTGTCTCAAATAAAAAAAAAAAAGAAAAGAAAAGAAAAGAAAAGAAATTTAAACCTGTGCAATTTGTGTGATCCATTGACATTAGCATAAGGCGATACAAAAATGCAGGGGTTTGCCCTGCATGAACCAGGATGTAAAGATCGGCAGATGTTTGCATACATGTAAAAAGATAAATGGATACACAACATAGTTTTTAAAATTTCAACACAGTTTTTAAAATTCCTGTACAGAATTCTGACTTCAGGCCAGACATAGTGGTTCAAACCTGGAATCCTAACTCTCTGGTCTGGGAGGCTGAGGTGGGTAGATTCCTTGAACTTAGGAGATCTAGACCAGTCTAAGGAAGAGCAAGACCCCCATCTCTCCTAAAAATAGAAAAACTAGCCAAGAGCAATGATGAGCACCTGTAGTCCCAGTTCCTCAGGACACTGAGGCACTAGGATCACTTGAGCCCAAGAGTTTGAGGTTGCTGTGAGCTGTGACATCACAGCACTCTATCCAGAGCGACAGAGTGAGATTCTGTCTTAAAAAAAAAAAAAAAAAAAAGAATTCAAAACATGTCTATTGACCCTTAGAAGTCAATTACAGTTTGAGGATTACTCTACAGGGAATTTGTAAGCATGGAGAAAGGAGAAAGTAGATCTTCATCTGAATTCCATTAAAATGAAGCAAACAACCTGTAGGCATTTTTACCTCCCGAGGTAAAATAAACTACACCATGTCATCTCATGACAAAGCTAAAACAGGATAAGTTCAAAACCTGGATGACATCCAGAATTTTAGGAATAGCCAGAAACATTCAGTATCTTAGATAGAGTATCAGTTTTTATCTGTTTGCTTTTTTGCCTATGGGAAAGAACTCGGACTTTCCCATAGGCAAAAGGGTAGGAAGACACAGACATCTGCTCCTCACCTCCTCAGTGTCAGGCACCTTGTACTCACATTACACACGTCACCATGCCCAATTGAATAGAATCCCACAATTTAGTAGCCAAGAGTGCTAATCTGAAATTATTTGACTGTATTAGAGAGGATACAGATGGAGCCTTAAAATCTTCTGTGAATCTTCAAACCATTTAACTCTCCTAGCTTCTATGTTTCCAGAAAGATTTATTTTTTGTCTGATATCTTTGATTAGTGTCTTTTTTTTACCACTAGACTAAACTCTCCATTAGAGTACTTGTCACATTTGGATTTTTCTTTTTGCTGCATCCCTAGTTCCCCATACATGGGCCTTCTTGTCCTAAAGTCTCAATAAATAATTGTTAAATGAATGAACGAACAAACTGTTGTTGGTTTTCCCCATATCACTTACCTTCATTGGACACATTGACTTTCTCTGTCTGAGGAAACAATTCTTAAACGAACTCTTCCTGACTGAAACAGAAAGCAGAGTATTAACAACACCTGGAAAATGACTGCAGAGTTATGAACGGGGGCCTAAAAATAGTTTTCTCTGATTGCAGCTTCATTTGACAAATGTTAGGGTCTTACAGCCTCCCTCTTATAGACACAGGGCAAAGCTGTATGTTCACAGTTGTCAAGTAACACTCTTTGCAGAAACTTAAGTAGAACAAAACCTGACAGTTAACCACAGCTGAATCTGAATCCTGGTTACATAATATTGCCCAGGAAAACGAGCCCTTTTCAGATTAACTTGAATGCCAGAGCTGGAACTATGAACATAATTATGGCTGATGCTTTTGTTCACCTGCTTGACAGATAGTTAGCAATAATGAACTGGCTCACACAGAACACTATTTAATTTTTAGAAGAGAAGAGGAAAATGGCTTGCAATATTGAAGGACAAAATGAGGACCATTTCTTCTTCCATACCTGCTGACCTGCAATCTGACCTAACTCAGCCCCCAGATCACAGGAACTCAGGACTTGCTGATCTTGAGGAGAAAACACAGATCACTGTTAAATGATCTGGTGGAATGAACTGACCTACCTGGAAAGGAGCCCAATGCTAATAACAATAACATTATAATGACAAAGTTCAGTTGACATTCACTGTCTTCTATGGACAAAGCACTGTTCTAGGTAATGGCAGTGGTGGAAAAAACAGAAAAAAAAATATATCTATCAAGGAGCCTGCCCAATATAAAAATGTCTCCTTAAATTGCACACGCTTATCATAGCTCTGCTTTGAGGCTGTAGAGAATTCTAGAGAAAAGGGAAGGGAAAAGTTGTCCATGGTAATTTCCAGATTAGAGAGTAGGTATATAAATTCTCATCCTAGTCTAGTAACCCTGCACCTCAATGGCGTTTGGTCATCTAGGGCTTTCCAAGCGTGGAGTGATTTTCCTATAGTTTTCAATAGATAGAACAAGGAATAAAGAGAGCCCAGTGTTGAAAACAGATGTCAGTCTAGTGGTTATAATCTTGGAACCCAAAGCTAGCTTTTAACAGCATGGGTTTCATTGTAAATCAATGGTGAATTCTCAGCTCTCCAGCGTTCCCAGCCTGGCAGTGATGCTGGGGAGAGGAGAGCATGCCCTCTCTCTGATGGCCTTTCTTCCCTGAGCTCCCAGAACATCTCACTCTTTGTTTACCTTTATCCCTCTGACCACACCTTCACAGAGTCTTTGGATGTGCCCTTCTCTTATCCTTCAACTTTTTAAAATGGCAATGCCCATAGATTTGGTCCAAAGTATTCTACACTTCATTCCGATCAACTCTGTTGGGAATCCTTTCAATCCCAAGTCTTTAAATATCAACTCTGGAGCCTTGCTGGAGCACCCACTGTCAGATTCACCCTTCACCACACACAACAGAAATATTGGAACACAGTGTATAGAACAGCTGAGCATTGAACAGCAGGTAAGGTCACACTACCCTTCTTAAAAGAAGGGAATTAAACAAGTAAAAAGGCGAGTGCTGCATTCACGTCTTCTTTCTCTTTGCAGCATTTTCCAAGAAACTGTGGAGAAACATTAGAGCCCAGACAGAGAATAGCAGTCTGGTGGCAAAAACTGAAATCAAACCTCAGGAGTAGCAATGTATCTGTGATTTTAGAGATAAGTGAAAAGAGAGAAGTAAGCCACAAAGAAGGGTCCCCCCAAATCTGCATAAATTGCCCCTCTACTCCTAGGTAAAATCTGTACTCTATATTTACGGAGCCAACTACCAGTCAACCTTGAAAACCACAGCTCCTGGGAGCAGAATGCTGAGCAGAGATTTTGAGATCATACAGGTTGAGAAAATGCTGGAGTTTAGACCCAGCCAAACCCCAACCTTGGCAACAACACAAGCTTCAATTGTGACCAGAAAAAAATTAAAAAGGACAATATCGAGCAGTAATGACTAGGTGCTAAAAATAAGAACCATGTTTTAGGACAAAAGGGTTTATTGAGAAAGACCTAATCCAAGAAAACCTAAAACAAAGGTTTGACAGAGTCAAAGTAGTCTGCCTGTCTGATGAAAAGTGAACATTTTTAGGAAGAAGATAATGTAATTCAGAAACTCTGCAATATGGCACGTGTAAGGTCTAGCATGCACTCTAAAAATAATAGACACATGCAGAGACAAGAGAAAGTAACTATTAACAAAAAGATATTCTGTTTTTGAAAGTGTGCAAAGAAATGATCTAGTATTGGCATTATGAAATAAACATATTATAAAAATAATATATTAAAGAGAATAAAGATAAAGATGGACAGAGAAGATTACATGATGGAAAGTTTAATAGAGAATATTAAACCAAAAAAGAATTAAATGGATATTCTGGAAGTGCAAAATGTAATTTCTGAAATGGAGAGTACATTAGATGGCTTTAACAATGGATTGCACTGGGAGGAACATAACATTTGCAGACTTCAAAACAGGCCAGTGGGAAATGTGTAGCCTGAGGCGCCAGAAGGGGAAAAGGCAATAAGGAAACAAAACATAAGAAATACCTAAAGTACAGTCAGATGATTACCTGGCATGTAATTAGACTCCTAGAAAGAAAAAGGAGAGGGGGATAGAAACAGTATTTGAAGACTCAACACACATCAAGAGATTTTATATGAATATACAGTGAAAGAGTTAATGTGTTCAGGTACCTGAGAGCCCATAGCCTCCTAGCAGCCAGCACACCTGCATCTGCTCCTAACCAGCAGCCCTAGCAGGCTGCCGCCAGCTTTGGGTCTCTGCCTACAATGCTGGGTTTTGATGAAAGGTTACACTATACTTTATTTTCTTTATTTATTTTGAGACAGAATCTCTGTCCATTGGCCAGGCTAGAGTCCCTTGGTATCATTCAAGCTCACTGCCACCTCCAACTCCTGGGCTCAAGCAGCCTCAACTATCTTCCTTATGCAGCATTCCAAGCAGCTGGGATGACAAGCACGTGCCACAATGCCCAACTAATTGTTCCAATTTTAATAGAGACAGATCTCACTCTTGCTCAGGGTAGTCTCAAACTCCTGAGATCAAGCAATCCTCTCACCTCCCAGAGTGCTATGACTACAGGTGTGTGCTACCCCCACTGGCCTGTATTTTATTTCTTCAGGTGAGAATAAACATCAGAAGCAATTGAGGGACCTGGAGGTGGGTCCTCTAGGGATAAAAAAGCATTCTGAATAAACCACAAGTCGTGTCCCTGAACTTCAGCTGCAACTCAAATCACACAAACTCAGATATGGAATTTCCAATAGGGGCTTCATATCAGTGCTCAAAAAACTTCAGATTTAGGGACATTTCAGAGTTTGGATTTGGGGATTAGAGATGTTCAGAGAGATAATGAGCAGCAGAGAGAGACCTAGGCATTGCCATCAAGTCATCAGGTGAAAGACAATAAGAATTAGAGCTAATTTTACAGCAGAAACTATGAAAGTCCAAAGACATGTAATAAAACCTTTAAAGTAGGTTGTAGGGGGGCAGGGTGCCGTGCCACATGCCTATAGTTATAGCTACTGGGGAGGCTAAGGTGAGAGGACTGCTTGAGCTCAGGAGTTCAAGTTCACCTTGAGCAACATAATGAGACTTCATCTCCCACAAAAAAAAAAAAAAAAAAAGTGGGAGGAGGGGAATAGTCAACCTAGAATTCTATATCCACTAAAATAATCTTTCAAAAATGAAAGCAAAATTAAAATGTCCTCATGATGATGAGGTAAATAATTACTATCTTGACTTTGTTATTGTTTTTATCCTGGTTGTGCTATCACATTCCAGTTTTGCAAGATATGACATTTAGGGGAACTGGGGAAATGGTACATAAGATCTCTCTGTATATTTCTTTCAACCATATGTGCATCTATAATTACTTCTCTAAGAAAGTTTTTAGAAAAACAAAAGCTGGAATATTTGGTGCCAGGAAACCTAAAAAACAAGAAATACTAAACAAAGTTTTCAACATTAAGAAAATGATTCCATTTGAAATCATGGGATTGCAAGAAACAATGAACAACTCTAGATCAAATAACCATGTGGGCAGATGTAAAAGATGATTGGTTATTTTAAACAACAATAATAATGTTTGGTGAAATATATAACATATACAAAAGTAAAACTTTTGACAGTAACAGCAAAAATTGTGAGAGGGAAGAAAATAAAGATATATTACTGAGAAATTCTTGTATATCTGATGAAGCAAAAAAAATACTAACATGAAGTAAACTGGACATATTTTGTAATTTAAAGGGCAATCACTAAAAGAATTATACTAAGAGTTATTACAATAAATCTAATAGATGAATTGATTAATAATCATTTTTTAAGCTTGATAAATTCAAAAGAAGAACAAAGGGATCATATAAATGAGACAAAGAGAAATTAAATGGCAGGATATCAGATTTTCATTCAACCACATCAGTAATTACATTCAATGTAAATGGCTCAAACACTCCAAAGAAGGAAATATTTTCAGACCTGATTAAAACACCAAAAAGAATTTTTTTTCTGCTTGGAAAAGCATGACTGTCTCCCTCCATGCTCACCAGCTTGGCATGATGGGAGCTCCTCTCTGAGCATCTTTGGCCAAGGAAAGGAGAATACTTTCCCTTCCATCTCCCAGCTATGAACTAAAATAAAATCTTAAGTCTTCTCCCTGCCCCATACATGAACAGACCCCCTAAAAGCCCAGGGGCTTGTGAAAGGGGTAGGAGGTCAGACACACAATTTTACCCTTGCTAAGGGTCAGCAGGCCTTTATTCCCCAGGGCCAAACCAGCATTCTTTCCTAATAAAAGACAAGCAACCATAATGTGGTTTTAAACAGTCTATGGGTGATGCCCTGCAGGAGTTTTTGGGTCCTTGTTTTACCTTTTTGATATAGGGGGTGGCCATTTCTGAATATGGACCCTATAAGAGGGCAAAAAGTTCCATCACATACACACATTTCTCCTTTAATATATACTCTCCCCTCTTTCTACAACATGTTAAATATGTATTTTTGGCCCTCCTGCTCATTATAAATTCCTATTCCCCATTGTCCCTGTCTTGAAGTATTATACCCAGAAAAGTAGAATAGAGAAAAGCTCAGCCACTCAACTTCACAGTGGAATTGGAATCAGTTCTTGGAGAACCAAATTCCATAGTCATCCAAGAAGCCGGCTATAAAATTTTTCAGCATACACTGTAGAAGTGTTAAACTTCCTTTGCTGAGTTCCCACGATTTGATGAATAAACAAAAATAGACACATCATCAATTCCCAAGAAACAACAATTACTATAAACAAACATATATACAAATCTAAAGTGTGTATCTGAGACTCCCTTAAGGCTCCTGCCTTATCAGGCAGGCCAGGTCTTATAGGTTTATGGACTACCCCTTTTCACCTGTGCCTCTTCCCAAGGCCAAAAAGACCAAAAGACCTGAGAGTCCTGTCCAGTGACCTTCCCTCAGAGGTCCCTCAAACAAACACCACATACAATTCTAAACAAAAAAAAAAACAAACTCAAATGTGCATATGAGGCCAAGGATCTCCATCAGTGTCCTAGTGTTTCTAGGGATGGGTCGCACTACTGACACATGTGTCTCTAAGAGTTCCAACAGGACAGGGGTTCCGTGAGGATCCTGTCTTACAGGTTTACAGGCCTGTCTTCAGGACCAACCTCTGAGGCTCCATTTTCACCTGTGCCTCAGCACCCAAACTTCCCAGAAGCCAAAACACCAAAGCACCAGTGTCCAGATGGCATCAGCATCCTAGTGTCTCTAACGGGCCAGGGCTAACCCCTGAGGTTCCTGTCCAGTGGTCACCCATTAGAGGTCCCTAAGGGCCCACCCAAAATTATTTAAAACAGATACCACAGACTTGAACAAATATCACAGACTCAAACAAAGCATCACAGACAATTACCTCTTGAAAGTAAGTTGGAGGACCTGAATTTGGGTAAGGAGTTGGAAGGAGTCCCTCTGAAGTCCTCAGGAAGAGTTCAGGAAATCATGGGGCCCTAGAATGTCCCAGGGGGTGCCTCCCCTATAATTCCTGTCCTCTCTAAGGGACTACACAGGGAGGCCAACCCTCTGGCTGGTGAATCTCGCTGGGGCCTCCAAATGTTATACCTGAAGTGAGTAGAATAGAGAAATGCCAGCACACTGAGTCCAAATTAAGCAAGGGTTCTTTATCGATGGGCTGGGCAGAAAGCAGGCTCATGCCTCAAAGTCTCTCGACCCCTAGAAGCAGGGGTGAAAAACTTTTATAAGGGGCTTTCAGTAGAGGAGAGGGAATCCTTAATGCAAGCCAAATTTGACAAAAGCCAACACCTGGTAAGGGGAGTCCTTAAGGAGAAGCTGGGGTTTTACAGTTATTACTGAACTCTTTCATCTGAGCTTCCTTTCTTAAAGGGGGAGTGTTGAAAGCCCCCAGCAAGATGGAGTTGGGGCATAACAGAAGCATGTGTTGGTGGCTTGTGACTGGAGACCTGCTTTCCAGCCTGCTAGAGTAGCCACCACAGGTAACAGCATTTTATGAGAAAGAAAGCTCTTCTTTCCAAATTATGAGCCTTTAAAATTTTTTTTCAGTTAACACAGGAATAGGGTATATTCCAGGGAGGGGCAGGTTACCAGCAGTTCTACTCCCCCAGCCATCCATCAGAAGATACCATCTGGGGACTCCCTTCCTACACCCAATCCCTGCCCCAGAGCAGAGGCCCCAATGCAGACACATCCAGCTGACAGTACTGTGGCCCCAGTGTCCACTGCTCCCCCTCATCATGGGGTGGAAGAGCAAATCAGGGAGACTAGAGATTGCTGCCTCTACTCACAGCTCACTCACAGGGTGGGTGTCTCTCCAAAAGAAGCATCCACTGTCCTTTCACGAGTTCTGGAGTCTGACTCAGATATCTGGCCAGCTAAAAACCAGACCAATAGAACAGGAGATGCCACCAAAGCTCTTCTCAAAGGAAGTGCCTTTATTCAGGACAGAGAGTTTTGAGATTCAGGCTTAAGGGCTGTCTCAAAAACAATGGAGACTTTGGTGGTAATTATGAAGAAACCTAGTAGTTTCCATTAGTGCAAAGAGATAAACTATAGGACAACTGGAAACAGGAAGTGGGATCCATAAGCCCTCTGAATGCTTCTGGAGGTACTGAAATTATCTTTAACTGTAGAAAAGGTACAAGCAGAAGGGAAGCCTGTAACCTCACATATTCATGGGTTCTAGGCACTTTTGTCTACACACTATGATTCCATATTTTCTGATTAATTTGATTTCTTCCTTTGTTAGGAATGTAGCAGGTATATAGGGTGTATGATACTGACATGTCTTATCTTACTAGAGACATTTGCCATCGCTCTTTATATTCTCCTACATAATATACATATCTGGCTTTCACATTATTTGAATATCTAAGGCCATCACTCATTGCCTTTATCCTGTGTGCTCCCATCCATTCCTTTTACTCTATGTCCAACACTTCCCCTGACCTATCATGCATCCTACATTGTTTAAGCAGAAAATCAAGACATGGATTCCACAGGAATTAATTAGATGAAGAGGATTATACAGAATATTAGGAATGAAAATGCCTATAAATTCCAAAGCTTAAGTTCACCATAGATATTAAAACTGTGATAAATTCATCTTTGATAGGTATTCTTTATTCATCATATTAATCTTCATAATTACCTGGTGACATCTCAGTCCCATGCTTACATTTAAGGGCAACTAGACACAGCTTGTTAAGTGACCAACCCAAAGTATACATCTTATTATAATTATGGTTGTTATTCATTTCGCCCATTTAAAAATCTTCTCCACCTGCCAGTCTTATAACCCTTTGCTTGTGGTGACATTTCCAGCTTCTTCATGATTACATATCCCTTTTTCTCAAGCCCTTTGTATTGTCTCCTCAGTGTGAGTGAGGCTGTGGTGCTGCACCTTCTGATAACCCTCTGTGCTCAGGTGCTCATCATGGTCTCGGGTGCTATATTCCTATAACCCAGATCCTCATTTCCATTCCCTGATCTGCTCTAATCTGCAATTCCAACAGATTATGAATCCCAACTATTGTCTTGCTACAGTATCCCTATCCCCTCTACAGAGCTTAATGAATTATGGCAATGACTAACACGTGACAGAGTAACTTACACAAAGGATTATACTTAAATAGACAAAATAGAATGCCGACATTCTGAATGTATCAAATACCTTTTACACATAAGAAATGTGTTTTTCTGTATCACTGAACACAGTATTTTCAAAATCTAACAGCTGCGATGAATGCGTTTAGCATCAGAGTTACAATGACGAGAACTATCACATCCATGAGAGAATCTCAACAGCCAGGAAAACAGTAGAATTATTATAAAATTAATTATTTTAATGAAAAATTCTATAGCACCATCTACCTTGTACTTTCTTCTTAAAGCTTAGGAGATGATGCTTCAAAAAGGAAAGAGGCCATTGACTAATTAGTGATAAAGTAAGATTACAATTATTTTTTAATCTGTGCTTTGTCTGTCCTCTCTGTGGTCATTCCATTATCCACATAGCTCCCACTGCGTATCTGGAATATAAAGAGGACACGATGGCTCTAAACTGCTCAAAACCTTTGATCCCTGTTTTCCATGGGATAATACATAGATTCCTTAGCATAATTATTCAAGTTCTATACAATGTACCCTAGTATACATTGCTATGACCAGGTTCTCTGTACACTTTATAGAGTGCACTTTATGGGAGCCACAGCTGAGATATAATTTCCTGGATAATGGTGCTCATTCTTTTCTTCTGCCTGATTAATCTTTTACCTCCCATTTTTTGTTTTATTTAACCCAGCCTAAAACTCTATTTATTACATACGTATCTGCCTGGTTAATTGTCTGAGGAAAGAATAAAATCTTAAGAATGTCTTTAGCTCCTCCTGAAATTAGTAAAACTCTTGGAAAATAGACATTAAAACAACTGAAATTCTAAGTGCGGCTTTTACTTTAGGAAACAAAGCTGAAACAAATGCAAAGGGCATTTTTTGTCAATTTCACATATTTGTTCATTATCAATTTCCACTGAGAGCAGGTCCCAGATAAGAGGGCTCCACCTTTACCTGCTTTCTCTTTATGGCTGAACAGGATGGAGCATGAACAGAATTTCAGAAAGCCTGACCTACAAACTGCACCGGGCAACACTACAAGAAAATCAACACTACTGCCAGACCCATGTCCCCAAACTGCCATAATCCTGAAGAGAGATCCCCAATGCCAGATTGTTTCAGAGTTAGTGGGAGGTCCAAGGATTTCATTAGCTTAGAAATTATAGTTTGCTATGATCAATAAAGGTTAAAATTGAACAAATGTTCTTCATAATTTTTTTAAACAATCTTATTTAATCATTATGATGATTGTAAAAACTGAAGTATGGTAATCTTAGCATGCTTTAAAAATTCTAGAGCTCGTGAACATGAGGAATAATTTAAAAACCTGTTTTTTAATTCCACTTCTAGCATGACAATGTTGACTAGCTCTCCATTGAAATTGGTAACAATTAGTTTTTGAAAAATACAACAAAGTCCCTGGAAATGGTCCTAAGCTTATTCACAAAATAAAGAGATATTTATATATAAAAAAAAAAACTCAGTAAGAACAACAGAGTTTGTGTTATCTGAATCATAACCCTGCTCCCATCCTCTCCATAATAGTTGACTAAGAGGAAAACTTTGCTCTAGACAGTTGCAGCCAAGATCACAAGAATCTTGCTCACTCTAGTCAAATAGCTCTTTTCCCAGAAGGATCAGGAAACTGGTATTTCTTATTCTTTTTTTTTTTTTTTTTTTTTCAGTTTTTGGCCAGGGCTGGGTTTGAACCCACCACCTCCAGTATATGGGGCTGGCACCCTACTCCTTTGAGCCATAGATGCTGCCCAGGAAATTGGTATTTCTTATCCTTTCTTCGCCTAACTACTGCTGAAGCTACATTCCAGAAAATCAAGCCAAGAGGTAGAGGGTCTATTCTTCTGGTCAGACTTCTCTGTGGGATAGAAGGTCTATGTTGCCTATGGTGTTGCTAAGAATACTGGGCTTTTGATGGCCCTTTCTGAGGGCTTATAAGGTAGTGGTTAAATGCTGATGAAGGCAAACTGGAAAGCTACTAGTAAGATCTATACCAAGAGCTCAGTTTCTGAAGTTGTTCACTCAAAGACAATCTTGCCACTTTCACTACCCATAGTTCCAGAGCTATGGATTAGAGATTTTTCCTTGGAAGGAGAAGCAGACATAAAACAAACAGCCCCAAAGTCCTTCCCAAAATAATTGAGAGAGTGTGGAGAAGTTCAAGCCTAAGGGTGCTCCCAAACACAACGGACATTGCAATGGCAAGGTGATTAAGATGAGACTAGTAGACTCAATAGAGATTTAAGCTAAACTATATGCTGGCTAGTTTTCTGGAAAGAACAGGAAAAAGAGACAGCTCATAGGAGCCCTTCTGGGATCAAAAGAAATTGCAAACACTGACCTCAGAAACTATTCCCTAAAATAAGGCCACATTTAATTGGATCGGTCTGCGAAGAATATGCTTCAGGGCATGGTTGAAAAAATAGAGCATTCTGTCAATCCTATGTAGTGCTAAATTGCTTGTTAAAGTCAAGGAAAGAGACAGTAATAGAAAGTCCTGCCGACACTATCGTCATCATATTATGACCATAGACATATCCAAACTAGTGCTCCTGGAGGAAAAATATCAGAGCCTTAACACTGCAAGAGGGAAACTGGCATCATTAAAAGTCAATCATAAGAAAATCAATAAATAGGCCCAGCACAGTGGCTCATGCCCGTAATCCTATCACTCTGGGATGCTGAGGTAGATAGCTTGAGCTCATGAGTTCAAGACTAGCCTGAGCAAAAGCAAGATCCTGTCTCTACTAAAAATAGAAAAAATGAGGCAAGAGGATGGCCTGAGTCCAAGACTTGGAGGTTGTTGAGAGTTATGATACCATAGCACTCTACCCAGAACAACAACTTGAGGCTCTGTCTCAAAAAAAAAGAGAGAGAAAATCAATAAAGAAAAAAATGAAAAAAAAAATGAAAACCCCTAAAGAGGTCCATTACAAAAAGAAAGTTATGGTTCATATACCAGAAAATTTGAAAGAAGAAAAAATGAATAGCCTCTGACAGTTACCAAATATTAAAATTAAAAGGCAGAGATTTCAAAGTAGCCATTATAAACATGGTCAATAGAATAAATAAACCATAATTTAAAAAGCAAAGGAAGGTATGATAACAATGTCACAACACATAGCATATCAATAAAGAGGTAAAAATTAAAGAGTCAAATGGGAATTTCAAAGTTGAAGATTTCAGTCACTGAAATAAATTTTTAAAATTACAGCAGAGGGGGTCAATAGTAGATTTAAACTGGTAAAAGAAAGTATTATCAACTTAAAATAAGATCAATAAATATTGTGCTATCTAAAGAACAGAGAGAAAGAAGAATATAGAAAAACAAAGAGCCATTCCATCAAATGCAAAAAGTTACATAGAATCTGATTACCAGAAGTAGAGGAGATGAGGGAGTAGAAAAAAAACATATATTAAAAGAGATGATGGCTGAAAACCTTCCATTATTTTTTAAACATTAACTGACACATACAAGAACCTCAACAAACTCCAAGTAGAATAAATATAAAGAGACTCACAAAAAGACAAATCAGAGTAAAAAAGCTGAAAACTAAACAATAAAGTTTTTAAGCATCAAGGGAAAAAAGTCATCACTTCTGAGTGAAACCCCCCAAAATGAGCAGCTGACTTCTCATCAGAAACAGTGAAGGCCAAAAGAAAGTGGAATAATACAAAAGTGTTCCAAAACAAAAAGTCAACCTAGAGTAGAACCCTATATCCAGCAAAGCTCCTCTGCAAAAATGAAGTCACAATAAAGATTCCAAAATGATAACAATGATAGGATAACAATGATAGCAGCTGACTTCTCATCAGAAACAGTGAAGGCCAAAAGAAAGTGGAATAATACAAAAGTGTTCCAAAACAAAAGATTCCAAAATGATAACAATGATAGGATAACAATGATAGCAGCTGACTTCTCATCAGAAACAGTGAAGGCCAAAAGAAAGTGGAATAATACAAAAGTGTTCCAAAACAAAAAGTCAACCTAGAGTAGAACCCTATATCCAGCAAAGCTCCTCTGCAAAAATGAAGTCACAATAAAGATTCCAAAATGATAACAATGAAAGGAATGTGGGTTTAGCACACCTGCCTTACAAGAAATATCAAGGGAAACTCTTTTGTCTGAAAACAAATGACCCCACAAACTAATGTGAATCTACATGATAAAACAAAGAATACCAATAATGGTACTTATGTAATTTTTTTTAAGGATAAATGTATGTTTCTTCTATTTCTGTTATCCTTTTAAATGATTTATAAAGCAGTTATAAAAGTTTATTAAACATACATATATAATCTATCAGGTTTATAACATATGGACATATGATACATTTTCCAATAACAATATGAAAGAGATGGATGTGAACAAGTTGTATTGGGCTAAGGAAATGACCCCACGTGATAACTTACAGAACAAATAAAAAGATCTGGAATTATAAATCAGAAGGTTGATGACAAAAGCTGTGAATACAGAGTGCCAAAAAATGCATGCACATCTTAAGAAAGAAAAAACACCTGTATTAAAATTGTAATACTTAAGTCATTAAATCAATTAAGTCTCTGCAATTCCAAGAGATACACAAGATGAGAAACATTATTGGTATATATTGAGTATTACAATTATAATACAGATTGTTTGCTTTCTTAAAATATGTATACATTTTCTGGCACCCTTGTATATACTTTTTACTCTCTGCCATTTAAAAGACATGAAAGTGTGAAGTAAACATTTTAACAGTGTTGGCTCAGTGCCTGTAGCTCCACAGCTAGGGCACCGGCCACATACACTGGAGCTGGTGGGTTCGAACTTAGCCCAGGCCTGCCAAACAACAGTGAAAACTGCAACCAAAAAATAGCTGGGCATTGTGGCAGGCACCTGTAGTCCCAGCTACTTGGGAGGAAGAGGCAAAAGAATCACTTAAGCCCAAGAGTTTGAGATTGCTATGAGCTGTGACAACACAGCACTCTACCGAGGGCAACATAGTGAGACTCTGTCTCAAAAAAAAAAAAAAAAAAAAATTAACAGTGTAATGTTGAATTTGTTACAACTACAGATGTAATATATGTAACAATGTTTCAAAAAGAATTGCAATAAACAGAATTATATAGATGTAACATTTCTACAATATACTAGAATTAAGTTTATATAAATCTGAAGGAGCTTCTGTTATCTATGTAAGAATCAGTGCTAAAGAAATAAGAAAATTACTCAAACATACAGTAAAACAGTCATTAAATAAAATAAGATGCTACATTAGAAAAGGTAACTCTTAATGAAAAAAAAAAGCCCAAGTAAATGAAGAACAGAAGAACTAAAAAGACATGAGACATGTATAAAACAAAAAGTAAACAGAAGACATAAATCCATCTAAGCAGCAGAAATATCAGATGGGATTGTAGGAAAACCGGCTGATGTAAAAGCTGTCTATAAGAAAATACTCTTTCGACTTAATGACACAAATAGATTAAAAGCAAAATAATAAAAGGATATATCAGACAAATGTAGCCACAGGAGGGCTAGCATGACTATACTAATATTAGACAAAAACATATATTTTTAAAAGTTACCAAAGATAAAGATGAATATTGTATAATAATGAAAGAGTCAATACATAAGGAAGATATGACCATCACAAACATATATGCAATTATATGAAGCAAAATCTGAGGAAAAGAAGGGAGAAATCAATAATTCTACAATAATATTTGAAGATTTCATTACCACACTTTGAACGAATAATGTATAGAACAACCAGACAGGAGATCAGTGAAAGAAGATAAAGGTATAGCCACACTATGGACCAATCCAACTTAACAGACATCTACAGAACATTCAACTCAACATCCCCACGATACACATCATCTCAAATGCACATGGATCTTGTTTAGCATAGGCAATATGTTAAACCACTTTATAAATCTTCAATAAATTAAAAATAATAAAAAGGACACAAAGTTTGTTTCTTGACCACATGGAATAAATGTAGGAATCAATAACGAAAAGAGATTTGAAACATTCGTAAGTATATGGAAATTAAACAACAACCTACTAAAACACCAATGTGTCAAAGAACAACCCACAAGAGGAAATAGGAGCTATTTTGAGAAGGATGAATATGAAAATACAACATACCAAAACTTATGGCATGCAACTAATGCATTCAGTAGAGGGAGAGAGTTATAAACGTTCATAACATATTGAGATCAATAAGCTAAATTTCTCCTCTAAGAAAGAGAAGAGCAAAATATACCACAGCAAGAGGTAGAAAGAAAATAATAAAACTTAAACCAGAAATCCATGAAATAGAGAATAGAAAAATAGTAGAGAAATATCAATGGACTGAGAAAGCAGGGAAATTGGGAGATGAAAATCAAACAGGACACAATTTCAATTAGAAGTTTTTTTTAAAAAAAATATATTTCACAGCAAGGTGAATATAGTTAATCATAGAGCACCATATATCTCAAAATTTCTAAGACATTAAATTTCAAATGTTCTCATCACAAAAAAAAATAAATATTTGCTTTGATAAATGTTCTATAGCTTTATTTCATTATTTCACATTATATTTATGAACCATAATATCACTTTGTACTGTATAAATATAAATTATCGAAAGTGTCAATTTATAATAAAAAGTTAAAAAAAATGAAACTGGTTTTTAAAAACATTAACAAAATTGGCAAACTTCTAACTAGATTTACCAAGAAAGAAAGACAGAAGGCTAAAACCAGAAATAAAAGAGGGAATATCACAGAAATGAAAAAAATTAACAAGAAATACTATGAATACCTGTATACAAGTAAGATAATTTAGATCAAATGGACAAATTCCTAGAAAGACACAAACTACCAAAACTAGGTCAAAAAGAAATAGCCCATCCAGCTAGATCAAAGATCAGTAAATAGATTTAATTAATGATTTACAAACTACTCATGAAGAAAAACCCAGGCCCAGATGGCGTCAGCGTTTAATTGTACCAAAAGTTTAAAGAAGGATTAATAGCAATCCTTCACAAACTCATCTGAAAATAGAAGAGGGCATTTCCCAATTTATTCTATGAGGTGAACATTACCCTGATATCACATTTCAAGATAAGAAAGGCAGAGACAGCTATCTCTCTCTCGTATGAATATGAATATAGGTATCTCAACAAGAATAGTAAGTCCTGCAACATAAAAAATAAGTAAAACCATGACCAAGTGAGATTTATCTAAGGTAAGTAAAAATGGTTTAGCATCCTCAAATCAATTAATGTAACATATCATGTGAATAAAACAAATGACAGTAACTGCATGGTTAGTTCAACTAGCATTGAAAAATTTAAAAATTCAATTGCCTTTTTTGATAAAATAAAACATGATGAAACCAAACTAAAAAAAAAAAAAAATTCAACAAAGGAAACTTCTTCCACCTGATAAAAGGCAGCTATGAAAACCCCAGAACTATTATAACATCATACTTCAGCTTCTCCCCTGAAAGCAGGAACAAAGCAAGAATAGTTCCTCTCTGCACTTCTATTCAACGTTCTACTTAATTTTCTAGCCAGGGTAATTAGACTAGTAAAATAAATGAAATAAACCAATATTGGAAAGAAAGAATAAACCATCAATTCACAGATGACATGACCATGTAAGACTTATTAGAACTAACAAACGAGGACAGCAGGATTACAGACTATGGGATCAATATACAAAATCAATTGTATTTCTATATCCTTACAATGTAAAATCCAAAAATGGAATTAAGGAAATAATTTACATTATAATATAATAGCATCAAAAAGAATACAGTATGAATAAATTTAACAAAGGTAGTAGAAAACTTAAAATTATAAAACATTGATGAAAAGGTAAAAATCTGAATAAATGAAAATAACTCATGTTAACAGATTGGAAGACCTAATGTTGTTAAGGTGGCAACACCCCCCAAATAGACCTACGGATTCAACACAAACCCTATGAATGTTTATAGCTGGATTCTCTGTTGAAATTTATAAGCCAACTAAATTTACGTAGAATTTCAAGAGGGCTAAAATAGTCACACAAATACACACAGAGAAACATAAAAAATCTTGAAAAAGAAGAACAAAGTAGGAGGACTCATGTCCTCATTTTAAAACTTACTACAAAGCAGTAGAAATTTAAAAAGGGGGGGGGGGAAGTGTGTTATTGACATAAGACCAAACATATATATCAACAGAATAGATTTGGGAATCCAAAAATCAATTCACATATTGATGATCAACTGACTTCTGAAAAGGGTGCCCAGGCCATTCAATGAAAAAAAGAATAGACTTTTCAACAAGTGGTGCTAGGCCAACAAGATAGCCACAAACGTATGAATGACGTTGGACCCTTACCTCATACCATACATAAAAATTAACACAAAATGGATGAATGCCTGAATGTAAGAGCTAAAATTTTAAAACCCCTAGAAGAAAAGATAGGAGAGAGTCTTCATGAAAAGGAAAATATTGATAAATTACATCAAAAGTTGTGCTTCAATGGACACATCAAAAAGGTAAAAAGAGGCCTGATAGAGTGGTTCACACCTTTCATCTCAGCACTCTGAGAGACCAAGGTGGGAAGAAGGATCATTTGAGGCCATGGGTTTAAGACCAGACTGGGCAACATAGTGAAATCCATTATCTACTAAAAAAAATTAATAGAAGAATCGCCATGCATAGAGGTGTGTACTTGCAGTACTGCTAGTAGCTTACTCAAGAGGCTGGGGCGGAAGGACCACTTGAGCCCAGGAGTTCCAGGTTGCACTGAGCAATGATTGTACTGGTGCACTTCAGGCTGGGTGACAGAGAAAAGCCTGGTCTCAAATAGAAAAAAATAAATAAATAAAGTAAAAAAACCCACAGAATGAGAGAAAATAATTTTTCAAATCATCTAATAAAGGACCTGTATATAGAGTATCTAAAAACTAATACAACTCAATAATAGCAAGTAACCCAAGTAAGAAGTAACCCAAGTAAGAAGACAAAGGGTCTCATAGATATGTCTCCCGGGAAGACACATTCATGGCCAATAAGTACATGGCAAGATGCCCACCATCACAGACAGTCAGGGGAACACAAATCAAAACCACAGTGAGACATCCCTTCACACCCACTGGGATAGCTAGAATCTAAAAGTCCCGTAATCATTAGTGATGATGAGGGCTAGAGAGATCAAAACCTTCATGTATTGCTGGTAGGAAATGCAGTCACTTTGGAAAGCAGTCTAACAGTTCCCCCCTCAGTCACAGTCTTACCATATGAACCAGCAATTTCACTCCTACTTATATGCCCAAGAGTAATTAAAACATATGCCCACACAATAACTTGTAAACAAATACTCGTAGCACCATTATTTCTAACAGCTAAAATGTAGAAGCAACCCATATGTCCACCAGCTGACAAACGGATAAGCGGAACGGGGCACAGCCATACCAAGGTGATTACTGTTACTCCTCCTGAGAGAAGGCAGGGCTGATAGATGCTACCAAATGAATGAACCTCGAAACATAATGCTAAGTAGAAGAAATCCGTTGCAAAAGACCACATCTTTTGTAATTGCATTTATGGGAAATGTCCGGAATAGGCAAATCTATAGGCCCTGAAAGTAGATTAATGTTTGCTCAAGGCAAGACAGGCTAGTGGCGGGAGCGTAGGGCGGGTTTCAGCTGAAGCATACAGGTGATAAAAATGATGCAAATTGAAACTGTTCTAAAAATTGACTGTGGTGATGATTGCATGTACCTATGAATATACTACAAAGCACTGAGTTTCATGCCTTAAATGGATCCACTTCTATGAATTTTATATCAATAAAAGTGTTATACAAAGTTGTCAGAGGGCAGGTGTGATGGCTCACACCTGGGATCCCAGCACTCTGGGAGGCTGAGATGGGCAGATTGCTTCAGCTCCGGGGTTTGAGACCAGGCTGAGCAAGATTGAGACCCTGACTCTAAAAACAGCCAGGTATTGTGGCAGGTGCTGTAGTCCCAGCTACTCGAGAGGCTGAAGCATGAGGATCACTTGAGCCCAAGAGTTTGAGGTTGCTGTGACCTATGACACCAGGGCACTCTACTGAGGGTGACATAGTGAGACTCCATCTCAAAGAAAAAAAAAAAAGTTCTTAGAATGTCAAATTTTACTGTTACCTACGAATTAGCAAGTTAAGCTGGAATTCTGCCAAGTGTTGAATGTGTCAGGGCCAAAAGGTGGTTAACCCTCCGGAGATGATGTGCAGAGATGATGGTGTTCTTCAAAAGCAGAGTAATGTCCCTGTGGGCCTCGGACAACGTAGTGAGGAACAGCCACTGGACACGTGTCTACTGAGGAGCAACTTGGGTCCAGTACTATTCTGGATGGAATCCTGCTAGGAGTTAGGGTTTTGTCCCCTCAGAATCTCATGTTGGGAGGTAATCCTTAGTGTGGTGGTGTAGGCGGTGGAGCCCATGGGACATGTTTGGGTCATGGGGGCAGAGCCCTCATGAGTGATGGACGCCCTCCCTCAGGGGGGAGTGGGATCTCTCTATCAGTTCCCACAAGAGGCGGTTGTTGCAATGAGCTTGAACGGCCTCTTCACCTATGTGCCATGACATTGGGCTCTGCTTGCTGCCTATGGTGAACGTATCTTGCTCTGTAAACCTATATCTGGTGCTGTAAGCATATCTTTCTCTTTCTCAGTAAACTTTCTTTCATGTTTGCCTTAAAACATAAATAAATAAAATTAACTGAACCTGGCACCTCCCTTATCCCTGCATCCTTTCTCATCCTGTGGTCTCTGCACACACAGCCTTCACCCCCAGTCCTGAGCGGAAGCATCCTGAGACTCTCACCAGGGTCCTGGTCTTCCAGCCAGCAGGGTCGTAAGCCAGATAAATCCATCTTTCTTTATAAATTACCCAGTCTTGGGTATTCCATTATAGCAACACTCAACAGACTAAGAAAAGAATAGAAGTTGAAAAATGATGTTTATCCCTTGACCTCAAGCAATTTCCAAACATTTCCTCAATTCCTCTTGTACTTTAATAGGTACCAAATAAGTTATAAGTAAATTAAATTTTAGGCAAACACACAAGAAGGAGACTACATAACTGATATAATTATTGCACATTTTAACAATATTTAATCCATAATTTCCATATAATCTTGAAAGAACTTCTGGGAAGACATGATGATGGATAAGACAGGTAGATTAGATAAAACTAATTGCTTGCTGTATATATAGGTCAAGGAAAAATGCATCTAAAAATTAATGTGTGAATCAACTCTAGTGTTTAAAATCAGGTGTCGAGTGAAAGAAATTGACCACTTTAAATCCAGAAGTCCAGATTCTGGATTTAAAGTACTCCAGAGTGCATGCACCAAACTGTTTAGTTCTCTGAGTGTGCAGTTTATTCTTACAGTGGGAATCTCTGTAGGAATGTTTTAATAAAAACATTTTAAATATGCATGGGTATTTCTGAGTCTTCACAATTCTAGCACAATCCATGGAAAAGACGTTGTAAGTTTTAGTGATTAACAATTGAGTGTTGGCTTTTTCATCCAAAAGGTTTGTTTTTATGTTTTATAGTGTTTAACGTGTAATAAGCTTTGCCCGTGGAATGAAATGTCAGATGCTTTATACACTTCTGTGGACAGCTCTCTCTTATGCTCCTTCATGCCGACCTCACGTCTCACAGGAATGTAAGAGCTAATGTTCTTACATCTTTTAAAAACATTAATAAATCTGTGGCAAAATGGAGAGACTGCTGGAGTCAGAGACGGATTTGAATTCTGAGTAAACATTGGTAAATTTCGTGTCCTTGGAGCTTAGTTTACTGCTCTGTAAAATGAGGCTAATAGCCTCTTGCTACATCACAGAGCTGTTAGTGCTAAGGTGAGAGCAAATGAAAATGTCAGGTGAGTAAGTGGAGAAGCGTGCAATAAAACAGTGGTCCCAACCTCTTTGGCAAAGCGGATGCTGGAAATAGAAGCTGGCCTTTCAGTGCTGTGGGGGCAGTCTGAGGATATTCCGCCTTGGACTTTAATCCAGAATGTGTGGAGATTGGGAGCGCTCTCGTGCACGCTTCTAAGGCACCATCATGTGTCATCTCCAGCGGTTAATCCTCTCCTAGCAGGGACAAAGTCGCTGCACCTGGTTTACTCACAAAGGGGCCGCAGAGCCACTCCTTCCCACTTTGGGGGTCTTTTGTGTTTGGCTGGTTAATACTCAAATTCTTTCAAAAGCTGAGACAGGTCCAGCTGGGAGAGAGAAAGCCCTGGCTCAGTTTCTTTCAAAATCTCTGCTAATGTTTGAAACATGTCAAAAATCTCAATGTTCACTCGTCACCCCCATAATTCCAGTTTGGCTTTGAGTGCAGCCACTGTATCTGCTGAGTTGAAAACACATTGTCATTCTCCCCTGAAGGGACAGATTGAGTTGGTTGAGCAGCTGAATATGTCACACAAGTAAGCGAGTTTTGCAACCCATTCTGTGTCACCGAAATGTGCTGCTAGTGGTGACTGTTTTTCTAAAAGAAATCTGTGGAGTGGCTCTTCTAGCGGAAAACTCTGGCCAGTGATGTACCTTAGAAAGCCACTCACCTCTGTGTTTAAGAGAAGACGTGTGTACCCTGCGTCCATCTCCTCATAGAGCTCAGCAAACAGACCTGAGTTAAAAGCATGTTCTTTAATGCGATTGATAATTTTAGTTGCATCCCCCCAAACATTGCTTAGTGCAGGTGACATTTTTTGGCTTGCCAGCACTGTGTAGACTCACATTCAGAAGCAACCTCCTTAACCCAGGTAGTGAAAGCAGAAAGCCATGTGGACATAGCAGTCGGTCATCCATGACCAACTCCAAATGACCAGATCAGTTTTCCTGACATGTAATGAGTCAAAGACTTGAATAGTTCTGCATCTGCGGTGTTGGTTTGCAACAAATGTACATATAACATACTGTCACGCCCATCCTCCTAAAAAAAATATGCACAAAAACAAGCATTGTCGCCTTGTTGTCAGCTTTGGTAGACTCCACAACCTGGACTGTGCCCCAGGGTGATTCACTGTGTTCAATATGCTCTGCTATTTCATCAGTTCTTCTAGTTCTGGTGCAAGTTGGAAGAGCAACACTCATCACCGTTGGAACTGCAGCCTCTCCTGAAATATCATGGCAAATGTCCTTCGCAGAAGGCAGGGTCAACTCTGCGCCTGTAGGAAAGGGCTTCTTAGCTTCAGCAATGCAGTTAGCCCCGAAGAGTGATGCGTCAGTGCAGACCCACGTCATGAAGTGGCAACCTGCAATGATTGCTTCTGTCCTTCATGTTTACATTTTTTTCTCCTCATCTTTTAATGCAGGCTGTTTGGTCTCCAAGTGGCAAAGCAGTTTTGAAGTTTTCCCAGCTTTGCTGGATGACAATTGCCACATAGTGTAGAAAGTGGCTTGGAGCATGTGATCCCCTGTTGCAATGAACTCATAGTTCAAGTAGGACTCTGGGTATTCTGTTGGCAGTCTTCAAGTCTTCTTCTGTCTCATCATTGGGTCCCCCTTTACAAAGACGCTCTCCAGGAACATCTGTTGATTGCTCATTTTTGCTAGGGTTAGCTTGTGGTCACCAAAACTGTGACCAAGACAGGAGCACAGTGCAGGAAAGAGGCAAAGACACAAGCAGTAAATAAAATAATGGGTGGGCTGCACGCAGACTAAAGTAAGTGTCGGATTCTGACTTAACAGCTGCCACCAGATGCAGCGGTACGATTGAAGGAAGATGCTTCCTTGACATAATAAAGCCTGCCACCAGATACAGCTTAATTGTTACTTGCTACTCACTGATAGGGTTCGGATACAAGTCTGCAAACAATTGGTTTATTACGGCCTCTGTGCAGTCAGAGCTCTCTGCTAATGGCAATCTGTATCTGCAGCCCCTCCCCAGGGCAAGCCTCCCTGCTTCAGCTTCAACTCAGACCATCAGGCAGTATTAGATTCTCAACCCAGATCTCTCTCACACGCAGTGTAGGGCTAGTGTTCCTAAGAGAATGCAGTGCGGATCTGAGGGAGATGGAGCTCAGGCGATGATGTGAGTGATGGGGAGTGGCTGTGAACACAGACCAAGCTTGGCTCACTCCCAGCCACTCACCTCCTGCTGTGGGGACCAGTTCCTAACAGGCCATGGAGTGCTACCTCCAGTTCACAGCCAGGAGACTCAGGACCACAGTCATAAAATATAGAAGAGATTTACTTTTTTGCAATACACCATAAGAAAGTATTAATTCCAAAATACATAGAAAGAGCCAGGGCTGATCTTTTAAATCTTCAAGCTACAAATGAATTAAGTAAATATTTTGATGTGAAATGTTTTCTTTGAACCCAGAAAATAATTTTTCACCATTTTTCTTCTTATCAGTTCCTTACGGCATATAAATCACATTAAAATCTGTTTGTGAATCTGGTGGATTGCTGAATAGGGAACAGTAAGGTTTGCTTCCTCTTTGGGGCTGCTACTTGAGAACAGGAGGAAGGTACAAAATACTAAGCTTGTAACATTTCAGTCGGATATGACACAAAGGAAAATAGCTAATTCTATTAAACCGTTGCTGTAATAAGCTGACCCTAAATTGATGGTTGCCTTTACCACGGTCATTGGCAGACCCAAGAACCTTCCATTTCTTACATTCTGGAAGGCTGCAGGGCCCTCCCATGAGTAATTTTGTAATGCTGGCAAATGTGGGGCGGGACCTGGGAAGGTTTTTCTGAGCAAGAAAGAAGAGGAGCGCACATCTTCCCACACACGCCTCGGACCAGAGCTCCCGCACATGGCCACACCTAAAGCAAAAGCAGCTTCTGATGTGGCTCAGCCTTTACCCCAGAGAAGAGGCAGGGGCTTTAAACAGCCCTGGGGCACTCCACCACACTCCACCGTTCTTACTGTAGCACCATTCTTTAGCGTCTGAAAGTCCTGGGATGGTCCTGGCTTTGCTGGCCTCAGGAGCAGCTTGATTCAGAACAAAAATATCCCATACCTGAGTGTCTCTTCTCCTCTCAAACTAGTCTGTTCTTTGTATTTGGCCTCAAGGTCTGTCTGATGACAAGGTGGGTGAGAGCAATTCTCATTCCTCATTGTCCTTACCCATAGTCTGCACCCCCACACATGCACACATATACACACTCATGCACACATGTACACACATACACACACGTATACACACATATACAAACATACACACAAAAACATGTACACATACAGATGCACACATATACATGCACACATATACACATACATACATAACACATACACACACATATACACATGTACACATATACACACACACACATGAATTCACGCACACACACTAGTTCATACAAGGGCACAGAGCACAAACGTCACTGACTGAGCTGGCCTACATCCGTGTCCCTGACCCTTCTCTGTGGACACAGGAATATGAAGAGCCAATTGACCTTGGACATGGGCTCCCCATGAGCACTTTCTGGAACGCAGGAATTAAGACTGAGAGTCGTTCCCCAGAGACAATTCAGAATATTATCACTGGTGATAGGACCAGTGGAGGTCTACTAGACAGAAAAAGCACATGTCCTCTAGACCTGACTGCTACCCTCCTTTGCCATGTTTCTTTACCATAGGTCGTGACCATGACCTTCCTGAGGTTCCTGGGAAAGCACTGAGGCGCGGAGGCCATGTCACAGCTCTGTAACCTCACAGAGCCTGGGAGCTACTTGGGTGCTGCATCGTTAAAGCTATTTAGTCGTTCTCTGTGCATTTCCCCTTCGTTCCTACTGCCAAATCCCAGCTCTATCTTATGGTCATGTCTGCTAAGAAAGAGCATATCCTTGGTCCAAGAGTGAGCATGGTCCCCGTGGATGACCACTGGCTGGCCACCCAGGTCTGATCAGCTGAGACTCAGGACCACAGTGGGGCTCCTTCTACTCCTTCCTGAGCAGTCGGCCCAGAGGCAAGGTGTCCATGGAAGGGACAGGCCATGTGGCAGCCCTGCCCGTGCAGCATACCTCACAGCTGGGAGTTACTCTGCTGGGGGCCCTCTTCTCTGTTTAGTGAAGTTAGAGCCCCTATCAAGTTTATGAGCTTGGGCTCAATCGTACAACCCTTGTCTTGGCCAGGGAGAGTATTCAAGCAAAATTTTTTTGATCACAGTGGACTTTTGCCTAGTGTAAAGACAGACTTTCGCAGCTATTAGCAAACAGATAGATTATTCAAATGGAGAGCTATGCAGGAGTTTAGAACTGCAAGGAATCTTCCTGCCTCAAGCAAACCAATGTCTAAACAAGTGAAAGGACACAGGTGGCCAAACACAGTTCACTGATTAGCTGCCGAATGTGTCAGAACCCAGAACTCAGAGCAATGGCACAAATATTTCCTACCTCTGTGTCATGTGCAGTTTGTCTGGTTGGCTGGCTAATTTAGGGGAAATTCCTCTTTTAGGCCACTGTGTTTTCAGCCTGGGTATCAGGTGCAGGGAGAGGGGAGGGGAGCGAAGCAGTCTATCTAGTCTTGTGTCTATCAGCATCTCTTGCTTCTGCTCACCCACAACTGTCCCTCAGACCAGGAGGTTAAATGAAAGTCACATCAGCTTACAGCACAGGAAGCAGAAGGCTTATATGTAGACAAGAAAACGGGAAAGTAATGATCAACGAAAGAGAAAATCTTACAGTCAAAACCAAAAAACCTATTAAAAGACTAAAACAAGATTTCCCGAAGACAGCTTGAGGGATAATCTTGTCCAAACTTTTCTTCCTAGGATGAGGTCACTTTCTCACCAGCACTTTTAATTTAACACACACACATGCAGTTTATTTTAAAGCCTTCATATTTCTTATTGTTTTCTGCTGAAGGTCACTATGCATTTGCATTTAGACATCACATCAGTTTCAATTTAGCATAACATGATATTTAGTCCTTATGTATCTAAAATTATTGGGTGCAAAGTGTTTAAACAGAAATGCCATGAATTGAATATTTAGGAAGAACTTTTAGCAGCAATGAGTAGACAGAGCCTAGTTTCCTGCCAGCCCAGAAATCTAATGTTCAGACAAATTTTGCAATAAGGCAATAACTTTTCAAACCTTGACCTGAAGGCATGCAGTTTAACTCATGGATAGACAGGAAGGAAGACACCCCAACTCACCACAAGGCCAGGAGGAAGGCTTTTCCAGAAGTATGCATAGTGGTTGTAGAGTTTTACTGGCAGATAAAGAGATGCATTTTAGAATTATCAATAATCAGACACTGGCATTTGGTAGAGTGGACTTTCTGTAAAAAATTCCATTGCATATAATTTACAGGTTGCCATACATAAATTTGAGACTGAAACATACACTTAATTATTTTAAGTAAAGGCACCTGGTGAGGTCAAACTTGAGGGATTTTTTTAAGTCTTTATTATTTCAAGATTTAATAAACTTACATTTAATTGCTTCCTACTTTATTTTTTTTTCCATTTATAGCATCAGAAACAACAGCTAGCCCCTGGGAAACAACTCTTTTGAAACGGGAACATTGACTTGTGAGCCTTCCTTCAAGGTCAGCACATCTGTTCCCCTCAGGCAACCAAGTTCTCGGTTCTGACTGGGTATAATTCCTCCAGATCTACCTCTACCAATAACCTCTCTTTATAAAATGTCAAAGTTTCTGGTGATAAGGTTTAAAAATTACCCAAGAGGACTGGGAACCTCTCTGAAAGCAAGAGGCTTGAGATCCTAATTCTTTCCTCTAAAGCTAGGAATTATTAGAATATTTCAGATGTACTGAAGTAGCTTCCAAGTAGTTCAATAGTCAGTAAAGGAGACCAGTGTCAAGCTCCCCCTAAGTGTGGGAGGAGGTCACCACCTAGGGTGGGGGACAGCTGGCTCTGGACTCAGCCTGTGGCGAGTGGCAGAGCCTACATCTGCCTCTCATTCCCACTCCACTACCCAAGGATCCTGATGCGGGGACATAGCTTAGGGAGAATGAATGCCTGGGGTGAGGTCACAGAGCATCTTGGTGGGGCTCACATCACCCCTCAGCAGAGGTACCTTCTCCTTCCCAAGGAAGCTGCGCTAAGCTGCACTAAGCAGCCATCCGGCCATGGGCACAGAATTTCCAGCTTTGCACCCATGTGATTTCAAGGTGGTGTCTCCCTCAGCTTCCACAGTCCTTCTTGCAAGGACTGCCCATGTGTTCAGCTTGACCGAGTTTAGCAAAAACGAGACAGTTCAACCCTGAGTCCACCAGCAGAAAGGTCAGATTTCAGAGTGTTCAGCAGTCATTTTGGTTTTCATTTTTCTCTTGGAGGTGTTGAGTACCTGAATTTCTGGTTTGAATTGGAGATTGTCCTTTACACAGGAAGGAGGGAACCCAGGACAAAGAAGAAAAGTGGGCCCAACATTTGCAGATTCTGGAGTCATTTATCCTTCAGGCTTAGAGAAAAGTTACCCAATTTTGTTCCTGAAACAATGAAGCAGAACATAGACAATGGCACAAGGAGTTTCCAGTCTCCTAAGGTGAGTTCAGCTATTCACATCTCAGGTTATATATATATATATATATCTCTAAATTTCAAATTTCAAAAGATCACTCCTCCCATAATAAGAGATAGATTTCTCGACCATGTGATATCTTTAATTCAGGTCTGAGCCTTGGTCCAAACCATTGGAGCTGCTTCCCTTACAGGATGCAACTCCACGGACTTGCTTCCTCCTGAGGACCCTCCATGCTGTAATCACGTGGGAAATATTCCATAGAAACAAGGCCAAGCCCAGACTGTTAACCAAACAGAAAAGAAAGGAAGAACGAAATTAATGCTATAAAAATGCTGCTTATTGAGTAGAGGACTAAATGGAAGTGCTTTTCTGAAGTCTGAATTTTAAACATAAACAGATCTTCAAAATTCCCCTCTGAGATTCTTTCAGTATCTCTTGAAGCTCAAAGTTTATTCTTTGAAAAATTAGCCCAAAGAATAGCACCTTGAACCTTAAAAGAATGCTTTAAGATTATTTCTCCTTAGGCATGGAATTTTGTTAAGGGGCTAAGATAAAAGATAGTGAAGGTAAGTTTGCCTTAAGTCTTCAAAGAACATTGTTGAATTCAATGACTAGTTTTTGTAAAGAGTTTATATTCATGTTTGAGATCAGTTTAAAATGGAGAATAACCAATTTTAGACTTAATAAGCCTGAGGCTGCAGAAAGTGGCATGGTAATTTTTAAGTTTGTTTTGATTTTTTGTAATTTTCAATTCTCCACACCTTTCCAGAAAAGACTTTGAGATGATGTGCACACTTGGCTGAAGCATTCACATAGCATCTATATCAAGAAGAATATTAAATGAACTCCCTTTCTGCTTCCTCCAAACTCACAACTAACAAACTCCCTGGACAGAGCTTAAAGGTTAATTCAAATGCATGTGCCCACACAGAGTGCCCACCAGGTACCAGGGACTTCGGGGGCAGAGAAATGACTAAGGCTTCATTGTTGATACTGAGCTCCTCATAAGACCTGATGAAATAGCTAAACTATAGGCAATGTTTGTTGGAAATATGAGCAGAGGCAAATTCCTTGAGGTTGGAGTGGGAGAAATATGATCAGGGAATACCTGAGAAAACTAAAGAGTCAAGCCTTAAGAAAATTATCCTCCAGCCCAGTTCCAATGTTACCATCTACGCAGGAAGCAGGAGGTGAGGTTGTGTGCAGGGGTGTCCACAAGACAGGTGCAAGCAAATGCCAGCACCTCGGCAAGAGCTCAGGGGTAAGGAGTCCTAATGGAGGACATGGTAAGATGTCCTCATCTCCAAGTTTACAAATCCATCAACCCATTTGCTTCTTGTGGTAGAATGAGTGGTGGAGACCCTGAGAGTATGGAAGAACTGCTGTCTTAAATAGTCAATAATAGGACTGCACCTAACCCAGGGTGTAGGACTCTGAGTCCTGGGCTACACTGTAAGCAGGTGAGGCAGAGGAAAACTAAGTAATCGCAAAGGTTTATTAAGAATATTAAAGTAGTCGGCACAGTGGCTCACATCTGTAATCCTAGCACTCTGGAAGGCCAAGGCAGGTGGACTGCTTGAGCTCAGGAGCTCAAGACCAGCCTGAGCAAGAATGAGACCCCCATCTCTACCAAAAATAGAAAAACTGAGGCAAGAGGATCTCTTGAGGCCAAGATTTGGAGGATGATAAGAGCTATGAAGATGCCATGGAACTCTATCCAGGATGACAGTGTGAGATTCTGTCTCAAAAAAAAAAAAAA
>NW_003852731.1:39428-50736 GCF_000181295.1 Otolemur garnettii
TGTCTCAAAAAAAAAAAAAAATATATATATATATACACACACACATATATATACACAAATACATACATATTATATATACATGTATATATACACATATACATACATATATATATATATATATATATATGTAGAAGCAAGGGGAAATCTGGCCTTCCAGATAATAAATAAATATGCCAGGTCGTTTTATTTTTTGAACTTCCTTAAAATTTAGAGTTGCATGACATACTTGTTGTGGCTTAGTTGACCATCCAGCTGAGGACGTGTTGGCAAGGTGGTGGTCAGCAGATGTGAAGTCTCTTGGCCAGACTGTTCTCTTCAATAAGCAGAGACATGCAGCTACTGATGCATAGAAAAATACTGGGTGAGATTTTTTTCTGCCATCACAATTCTAACTTCTACTTTCCAGGCTATAAACCAAAAATGTGAGGCATTTTTCTTTTAACAATGAAATTTTGGAAGTGTCCCAGATGCGTTCATAATTGATACAGTTGTAGTGCCCTCACTCCATTTCTCTTGCAATTCATGACAAAACAGGGTACCCACAGGTTTTTAAGTCTAAGCTGCATCCGTTTTAACAGATGCCAGAAAGTGACATTGATGACAAATTTGTTTCCCCCATCATCATTTAGAAATGTTTATAAACTTCCGGAATTAAATGTTACACCTCAAACCTTATTGAGAGCAGCAGCTTCCAAGCCATCTAGACATCAGAATCTCCTGCCAGGCGGTTCTTCTTCTCTCCTGCACCAGCATCTGTAGAGGAGGATTGCCACTCACAGATGTAAAGTTCCCCAGGTGATCACGATGATCCACAGAGTATAACAAATATCAGATTCAAGTGTCCTAACCCTAGAAGCAGCCCTATTTAAATGCGTTAAAAATAATTGCTTAAAGAATAATTAATGCTTTCCTAATTATTAAGTACAAGGATGAAATTGGATATATGTTATTCAGAAGTATTTATGATCTAGGGAAAATGGGTGTGTAAGCCATCCATCACTCCTGCTAAATGTAAACGAGAGAATCCAGAACTGCAGGAAGCTGTTGTGGATCAGATTCTGAGTCCTACAAAGTAACCCTTTGACCCTGCCGCACCACGTGGCAGGGCCTCGGAACAGCACCGCCGGCATCAGCTGAGAGGGATTTAGAAATGTAGACCCACCCAGAACTACAGAATCAGAATCAGCATTGCTGAAAAATCTTCAGGCCAGGTGCGCGGGCAGAAAGCTGTCAGAAGCCTTAAGTTCTCTGCTGTGGCCGCGTTGGAATCACCTGAGGCGACGCTTGAACTACCAGTCCCAGGTTCCTGCCCCCGGGCAGTTATATAGGACTCCACAGGAGGACCCCCACCTTGGTATTTTAAAGCCACTAGCTATTTGTATTCTGCCATAACAGAACTTCTATTAAAGAAGAGAAGGTGAAGATGGAGTTTAACGTGCCCTTTAGTAACCAAGCAGAGAGACGGACCCCACAAGTGGAGACAGACCCATGCGCGGGGATGGACCTTACGCACGGAGATGGACCCCACGTGCGGAGACGGACTCCAGACGCAGAGATGGACCCCACGTGCAGAGACAGACCCCGGGAGTGGAGACGGACCCCCACGTATGGAGACGGCCCCCAGACACAGAGATGGACCCCAGGCGTGGAGACGTCCCCCAGGTGCAGAGATGGAACCCCACATGCAGAGACAGCCCCTAGGCATGGAGACGGATCCCCACGTGCGGAGACGGACTCCAGACGCAGAGATGGACCCTACGTGCAGAGACAGACCCCAGGCGTAGAGACGGACCCCCACGTGTGGAGATGGCCCTCAGACACAGAGATGGACCCCAGGCATGGAGACGTCCCCCAGGTACAGAGACAGACCCCCACATGCAGAGACAGCTCCTAGGCGTGGAGACAGACCCCCATGTGTGGAGAAGGCCCCCAGACACAGAGATGGACCCCAGGCATGGAGACGTCCCCCAGGTGCAGAGACGGAACCCCACATGCAGAGACAGCCCCTAGGCGTGGAGACGGATCCCCACGCACTGGCGGAGGAGGGGCTGGCAGCACTGACACCCGGCTCCTGCTGGCCCAGCACCTTCCTTTCTGATTCTTCTCCCAGCCAGCGTGAGATCAGACACCGCTTGGAGGGTGTGGCCAGGAGCCGCCTGCTGGGAGGACAGACCTTTCCCAGTGGGAAGTAACGAAGTCTGTCTCCTCCATTCCTCCTGGGGATAACAACTTTTCTACGTAACATATGGAAGAATGAAGCTAATACATAGGATCATGTCTGTAATCTCGGGATCTATAATATATATAATTTTTTAATTTTTTAATTTTTTTGGTCTAATTTTGAGAGTCAGGAAAGAAGGAGGTCCTTTTTAGTCCCTAGTTTTTCCTAATAATAAAAATGTATATAGCTTTGGAAATAAAAATTTACCATAATAAAATTTTATGACGTCTCAAGTCTTATAAAAATCAAGATCAGATAGTGTGTTCAGACCCATAAAGCAGCACATTCGGTGTGTCAGATGCACCTGAGGTTGTCAGAGGGCATAGTTTAGGAGGCAGGAGCATCAGATCTCACCGAATCACTGTGTGACATCGATGGGTGTGCTTCTCTCCTCCCAAACCCTATTAGAAGATTGCTAATTCTTGGAAGAGGTTTGACCTTATTTTGAAAGATTTTTCATAGTATTACCTGCTGAACTGTTCTATCACACCCCTTCCCACATTAGATAACAAAAGGCCTTAAGAGGCGATGAAAATTGTCATTATCTGTTTTAAACTAGCATAACCTTACCAGATGTACTGATGTTTGTACAGTAGACTACATCTATGTATGTTCCATATTTAATACTCATTATAGCCTCTGGGTCATTATCTCATTTTAATTTATAAAAAGGAAAAACATTTCAACATTATGTAGGGAATTATTTCAATATTTCATGTTCAAACATTGATTTGGAGAATCACCTGCCCTTGAATTACTGCTCTCGAATTATTGGGAGCAGCCGGTAGGCAGGCAGTTAGGTACCCTGGCCAGATTGAGGACAGCCACAGCAATCCAGCGGCCTCTTCCCCCATGAGCTGGGAGTGCACTTGGTGAGAAGAGAAATCATTACCTGTTAAACAGCAAAATGGAACAACATGTACAGTAGCACAGTAAATAATTCAGATAATAAACTGATGGACAAAAGGATAAAGAACTCTGGGATAGCAAATGGGGTCCAAATCTGAATTTCTGCACTTAACACCAAAGTGAGTTCTGGGCCTCACTGCCTTCAAATGGAACAGGGGGATGGTACTCAACCATCGCCAAAGTCCCCTCCCAGGGGTGGCAGCCTTCATGTTATATGTGGAACCTGAGCTGCTCACTGCCCATGGAAGGTGTTTGGGTGGTGAAATAATCCCAGTATAAAAGGCCTGAAAGGCATGTGGTAATCTGAGATGCAACAGAAATTTCGGTTCTGACATCCTCCATGTAATACTTCCCTGAGGCTCACAGTCCTCTCCAGCTCACGTAGCTTGAAGTCGATTAGCTGAAGATACTAATTGTGAGGGCTCTTGGTTCAAAGTGCACTTAAGTTCTGCATAAATTCCCTCACCGCCGTTTACTGGTATTACAGTCTGAGCACACAGTGTTTCAGTTATCTGGGAACATACCCAAATGCAAACCTGAAATACAAGGGCAGGGACTCTTTTCATTCTTCTAGGTTGTTGTGTGATTCATCTTTGCAATCCCTTCTGGATTTAGTCCAGGGCCTCTTGCCTAGTAGGCATGAAATAAAGGCTTTCAGAATCTGAGCCATTGGTAAGCAGAATTAGGAAGCTGCAAGGCACAGGGTGATACTTACCCTGGCAACTGGGCTGTCTCTCTCACTCTTCTTCTCTCAATAATAGGGCTTGGAGCAGGCAAGAAGGAGTTCAAGAAATAGTCAGACCAGAGAGTTGTGGGTTGTTCATTTAGACCAGTAATTGCAAAATGAAAGGATGCCTGAAGGACGAGTACAGCCCAGAGCAGTATTGGGCAGCCACAGCACAGCAGCATTGTGCAGTTAACCGCAAGCCCCACCCATCCCTATGGTGATGCCTTGCCACCACACTGATTCAGGTTCCCAGCCCTGCCCCTAAAATCATTTGAGTTTGTAACCCCAGATCTAGGAAGCAATAAGAACCAAGATAAAATCAGATATAAAGGCTATCTGCTAACTAATAACTTGGATTGGCAAACAGTTTTTTTGGAGGGAGGGGCTTTAAAAATACATGTGAGCAAATATAATGTAGTTCGAACAAGTATCATGTGGTGTCTTTATGGGTCTCCCCACATGGGCCTTCCAAGATGTGAAAATTTAGTTATTAAAGTGTAAGAAATAGTCATAAACTTCTGAGTGGACTTCCACAAAACATTTAGGAATATATACGATTGGTTCTTTTTTGCATGTTATTAAAAAAATCTTACATGGGGGGGCACCTGTGGCTCAAAAGAGTAGGGCACTGGCCCCACATACTGGAGATGGTGGGTTCAAACCCAGCCCCGGCCAAAAATTGCAACAAAAAAAAAGCCTTTCACAGGCAAAAAAAAAAAAAAACTTACATGAGTTTTAGGCCCTATTTTTCACTTGGGTTAAAATGAATCTTTGAAATAAACTTTGGCAAAAATGAGAATAAGTTTTTTCCACATAAGTGAAATACAAACACTCCATTCCAATCCTCTTTGTAAAAATTCACCACTTAGATTGTGACCTTGGTAAAAGCTTTGAACCTCATGTTGTCTTGGCTTCTTCATCTGTCAAGCAGGGATAAAAATGCCAGCCTACTATGGTTATCTCAAGAGTTGGAAGGTAACCCTCACTGCATGTTCTGTGTTTCAGGCCTTCCTGTAAGTGTTATAAATGTCTTAACTCAATTAAGTTCACAGTAACCCTACAGGGTAGGTACTATTCTAATCACTCCACTGGGTAGATGTGGACACTCGGATTCAGAGAACTTAGGTAAAGTGCCCAGCTCATACCTAGTAAGTGGTTGAGCTGAGGAACAAATCAAAGCAAATCCACTCTCAGCCCCTCTGCAGTCTATCCAAGAGCAACAGCCTCACACCTGCCTTGATTCTCTTCAATCTCTCTCTGGCATTATCATCTGTCAGAAGTTGGATGGAAGATTCTACAATTCTAGAACAACATAAAAATATCATATATGATGCTCCATAGAGTTACAGTGTCCAAAATATTACAGAATAAATTCTTTTCTTTTTTTTTTTTTGAGACAGAGTCTCACATTGTCACCCTCAGTAGAGTGCAGTGGCCTCAGTCATAGCTCACAGCATCCTGTTCAGTCCCAACCTGTATAGTTGGGACTATAGGGGCCCACCACAATGCCCAGCTATTTTTAGAGGGGAGGATCTTGCTCTGGCTTAGGCTGGTCTAGAACTGATGAGCTCAGGTGATCCACCCGCCTCCACCTGCCAGAGTACTACAGAATCAATTCTTAATTTTATTTCAATGTTGGGCTCAGCTACAATTAATTATGTGCCTTTTTATCAACAACAGGAATTTCATTAATTATACCACTGATGTGTCAAAACTCATGTTTGAGCTACAGAGGTCAAGATGATTCATTTGGTTCCTAGTAGAATGCCTCATTTAGCCCATACTTTTTGAATTCTGATATACTCTGATGACATAACTACAAATCCTAACAGTTGATCACCTCCCTACACTGACCACCTCCTTAATTTAACCTGATTTTCATAGACTGGCATGCACCACATGTACGTATCAGCATAGCAGGCCTATTTCCTTATGTTGACCTCCCCTGTATGTTGACCAGGCTGTACAGTCCCCTTTGGGTGGGCAACTTACAGAGGTTCTATAGTATTAGAAAATTGTGTCACATATGCACAACTTTGTTTTTAAAATTAAAACATTTTCTGCAGAAAATGTGGCATACATCATATATGATCCTTCTCTAAGTAGGAATGCCATTGCTCATTATTTAACTTTTTCTTGAGAGGAGAAGCTAATTGTGGATGCCGAGCTGCACAGTAGCACAGCACCAAATCAGAGCCTGCCGAGCAGGGGAGACCCTTTCTCTCTTCCAGGGATGTGCATCTTTTCAACCTTTAGTTCTCTGCTCTGCAGGGTGGGTATTTGTACTCTCAAAACTGTGTCATGAGCTATCTTTTCTTATATTGTTAATATCCTTGCTTCTCTTAGATCCCCACATCCAGGCCTTCTTTCAATGGCTAAACTGGAACTCTAACGAACAGCTCAGACTTTGGTGTTAAATGGGAGAATGAGCAAATAAAGACCGCTGGCCTGATGGGTTCTTTTGCAGGTGAGCTGCATAAGCATCCACACATGGATTCAGATGCCGCTCATCACCCACAAGGTAAGTCAGCTTGTTTAAGGCTCTGCCTAGTGTTTGAGAAGGTGAGACTGCCAGGTGAGTGACTGCTGGATAGAAGAGGATTAATTATATTGTCTTTAACGATCAGTGTGCTCAGACGGGGAAAGCCACTTTGCAGCAGCTCTGTCTACCTGTCTGTACAGGCTAAGTGCTCCATTGTAATTACCCTTCATAACACATGCCTACATCTGATGACTGGTCTAGACAAGCGACATTGACAGGTATGATTCTGTCCGTCACAATTATCTTTCTGAAAATGATGGAAGACAGGAACCATAGACTTCAAAAGGACTCCTGAGTTCCTGACTCTTTAACCAAAAGCTCTTGGCAATGGGGCATGGTGGCTCATGCCTGCAACCCCAGAATTTTGAGAAGCTGAGGCGGGAGGATCACTGGAGGCCAGGAGGTCAAGATCAGCTTAAGCATCATAGGAAGATCCTGCCTCTTCAAGTAGTCCTAGCTATCAGGAGGCTGAGGCAGAGGGATTGCTTGAGCCCAGGAGTTTGAGGCTGCAGTGAATTATAATTACATCCCTACACTCCAGCCTGGAGGATGAATCAAGACCCCCATCTCTTAAAAAAAAAAAAAAGAAGAAGAAGAAGAAGGCTCTTAATGTTAGGAATCTCTTTGCTTGGAAAGAACTGGCTCAGTGTCAGAAGTAAGCTAAAAATGGCTAGGCCTTCACAGGTGATTTTGGTGAGTTATAATGAAAAGTCACCAGGGTCTGAGTGTCTGTTGATATAACAGAGATGACAAGATGACGAATGTTGAACACAGGAACTGGTTGCAACATTAGGAATGGATTCAATTAAAAATACCTTATCAAATTAAAAGGATTACGGAGGATCCAGCGAGTTCCCGAAAGCCTGCTAGGGACATTAATCACGGGAGCGCCTGAGCCCAGCCCCAGCACGGAGGAGCCCTTGGAACACAGCCACTGATGCTCTTTACACTCCAAGCCCCTGGGATATTTTAAAACTTAAACCACATTTTTACTGCCACATTATCAAAAATTAGCCTCAGGCCCTCAATGCTTTAAGCAAAGAATATTCATCTTTTTAACATTTTTAGAGAGTGGGTGAGAGTTTGTTTTCTGGAATTATTGCTACAAAATCTGATTGCTTTTTCTTGATTGCTCTGAAGCCCCACCTATAGGGTGCCGCCGGCTGCCTTCTTCGTCCCCCAGCTGGCTGGGGCGGGCGGCAGAGTCTGGACATTTTTCCTGGCGATGGCATTTTAATGTTCAGGCTATTTGTCATCGCCTAGAATTTTGTCCTTCACTCTGCCCATTTTTCTTCTCAGTTTCTCACAGCACCATGACAAGAATCTTAAAAGAAGTCAAAGTGCAAACAGATTCTGAATTAGTGATACTGTTTCAGGTAGGCAGAAGTCCTTGAAAAGAGTGCGTCTATTCTCATCCACACTTTGGGACAGTATTACGCCTGCAGCAGAGGCCTTGCAATCCCGCCAGCTGTGTGATCACAGCGTGTGTAGCGTACTGCCTGGTGGTCAAGATGTCAGGAACAAAAGCTCAGGATCAGGGGAGCACCTTACACACTTGGGATGCATTAGGAAAACTTTCATGGCTGTAAAGATGTGTCTACAGCCACGAAAGACATAAACCAGTGACAGCGATCAAAGCATTTCTCAGCATGAAATTAGACCATTTGGCTAAGTGTGTTGGAGCTCAGACCATCTGGGTATTTCTGTGATAATATTACATGTGGAATTTCTTTGCTCTTTCTTCCGTTTGCCCACCACTCATGGAGCTCCCAGAGGGTCCCATGCAGGTGTTAGACGCTGAATAATCTGCCATCAAGCCTTCCCTCTCTCCACTTGCAAAGAGCTCACGATCCGAATGGTGAGGTGTGGAGAGCTTTTTTCACATAATGCTCAGGCAGAAAAGTGGACAAAAGTTATGAAATCATGCATGAGCAGTCACCAAGTCTGCCCTGCGAGGTTCTGTGGGAGGCTTTGCCCAATGAGCTGTTGAGTAAGACACGGAGTTCATCAGGTGGGAAGGGTGTTGTGTGCTTATTGGAGGTGTGGACAGAGACTACAGGGTGTAGCAGAATAGCAGGTGGTGACAGGATTGTGAGGACCAACCTATAAAGTGTGGAGCCATCTATGGTGATGGAGAGACGTAGAAGGTTCCAAAGCACCGGCAGGGAAGGTCCAGGCGGCTTCTCAAGAGCAGACTGGTGCCAAAGAAGAGCAAGACACAGACAGGCAGGGCATGGGGCCATGGTCCTCAGTCAGGAGGGAGGACATGGGGTCGAGGCATTTGCCAGTGGCCTGATACCAGGTGGACCACGGCGTGTGATGACAGGGAGCGTTCCTGACCTCCTCGCTAGAAGGAATTGAAAGGCAGGGTCACACGCAAAGCAAAGACATTTGTTAAAGGCAGAGTTCGGAAAGTGGAGTACAGGCTTGAAGATGGGAGAGCACTGCAAAGGGGGCAGCAGCCTGTACAGGGTGGGTTTTCCCTTTCTGACATCCACCAGGGATGGAATCCTCCCAGGCTTCCTGGGAGAGCAGTGGAGAGTCCCCAGAACTGAGGGTCCTTCTCCCTTTCAGCCTATACGAGGTAATTTTCAGGGGTTGCCCTGATATTTGTAAATGACCACGGCACTTGTGCTCATGAGGCTAGTAGTTCATTTAGGGACACTGTCACCTCAACTGCACACATACTGCAATCAAAGGATGCTTCAGACAAGGATGTCATAATCACAGTGTGACAACTAAAGGGTCCCTGCTGGCCACAGGCACCTCACTCAGCACCTTCTCCCTCTTGCTCGGTTACCCTTCTCCTCCTGCCCCTGGCCCTCACCCTGCAGGGTCTCTGACTCCTGCCTCAGACTAAAGAAGGGGGGAGAGATTTCTAAGTGAAAAGCAGCATATGTGACGACAAATTAGATGAAAAGGGGACACCTGGGAGGCCAGGTAGCTTCTGGTGTCACAACGTTAGCTGATGTGAGAGTGGGGAGGATACAAGTGACAGAACAATGCTCACTCAGTGTGCACCTGTGTCAGGTGTCATGCCAGCTCCTCCACAGGGGCAACGCACCCCGTCCGCACTGTAAGCCTGTGGAAGAATTGCTCTTCATGTTTGCGTTTTTACAGATGAAAAAAATCAAGGCTTAGAAAAGTTAAACATTAAAAAAAAAAAGAAAGACAAGTTAAACAATTCAGCCAAGTCATACGATGTTTAATAGCAGAAAAGTGATAACCCTCTGCCTTACTTGGTCCTGTGGTTACTCAAAGTCATAACCACCCAGCAAACTGGACGGAGCGTCACTCCCAGCCCACTCTCTCTTCAATAAAATACGAACAACTTAAGGAAAAGACCTGTATCCCACCTACTTCAGATTTCCTCCTGTGTCTATCAAGTGCCCAGCACCTGATAGGTGTGAGAGAAAAGCTTGTGATTTGAGACACGACTGAGTCTTAGGCATAGAGCAGTGACGCTACTGTTATGAAGTGTCATTGTATTAGTTATTCATAGCTGTCTCTTAAATTTCCTATTCATTCATGACTGCTCCAATCCAGAGCAAAGCACCACCCAAACAATGATGGAAAAGGCCAAGAAAATGCCAAGGAGGCAGGGGCAGCTCAGGGTGGTCCTCCAGCCACGTCCTTGTCCAGCTCTGCACCCAGATGCTGGTCTGGGCCAAGGAAGCCTCTGCTCCTCGGCCACTCTTCCCTGCGAGCTCACGCATGGGGCACGATGAGAGGACAGGAGACTCAGCAGGGCCTGCTCCGTCCTCTTCTACCTCTGTCCATGGTGTGTCACCCCAACCCTGGCTCTACACCAGGCAGCATGAGGATTGGTTGATTTCACGCTTTGCTTTTTGTACCTCCAGATCCAGCCCAGTGCCTGACACCTCAGACCAGTGAGCTCCCCGTCCCTGGATGTTGATCACCACTGCTCCATCCCAGGCCTCCCCCCTCCCCCCAGCCCTGGTGCCAGCTGCTCCTGCAGGCCCCTTCAGTATCCTCCGTGCTGCCTCAGTGTCCCCTCAATATAACTTCCTCAAATTATAATCTCTGGCCTGGCCCGGCACCTCTCCAACCTGTGGCGGGTGCCAGTCCTCTGGGGCAGCAGCCCCATGTGAGAGCCCCTCTCAGCCCAGAAGGGACTTCCTCTGCTGCAGCTCCTACCTGAGCAGCTGCTCTGACCTAGGGTACTGAATGTCAGAGAATCACAAGAAACACCTGAAGTTTCTAACTTGTCCTTTTATCCTCTTAAAATAGCAAACTCCCACGGGTTGTTACTTCACAGACGGGCTCTCCAACTCCCGCCTAAGTGATGTCATAGAAATGAAGCCTAAGAAGGCATTGAGTCCAGCACTCCAGCCCTCCGGATTGTGTGAGCGTAGATAGTATTACTGATTTTCTTAAATATGACTGTGTGCTATGATCTTGAATATCTCCCTCTAAGAAGCCCCCTGTTCCACAACTTCAGAGACTGCCCTCTCAATGTGCAATGATTATCTGCTTTGTTCCAGCTAATCTGAGATTTTTTTCTGAGTTTGGCACCAGCTGACAAGTGGCAAGCCAGAATAGACCAATGCTTAAATGCCAGCAGAACCCCGGAAGGGTTGTCAGCTTAAAGACAGAAAATCACCTTTGGGCCTGCTGTGTGGGGCTGGGCATTTGAGTGGCTCCTTCAGAGTCTCTGCAGACTTCATCCTGGGGACTATTCAAGGAGAGCAAGTGGAGGACAGGAGGAGATAGGAGATGGAAGCTCTCGGAATTGGCGGTGTTGGAGAAAAGGATAGGCATGCGGCCTATAGACTTATGAAAAAATGCTCACCATCCTTAATCATTAGAGAAATGCAAATCAAAACTACTTTGAGATATCACCTAACTCCAGTAAGATTAACCCATATCACAAAATCCCAAAACCAGA
>NW_003852731.1:51272-85792 GCF_000181295.1 Otolemur garnettii
GAAAGATCACCTATATATCTGTCTAACAAGGGTACAAGTGAACTTTTCTAGAACTAGAATATAAATGTTTTGACACAATGACTAAGCAAATGACATGAAATCTATGTGAACCAGCTTGATCAAAATATTTCAAATTGTATATGAAAACACTACACTGTACCCCATGTTTGCATTAATGTATACAGCCATCATTTAATAAAAAAAAAGTAATAATCCATTTCTGTACATTCATATTCAACATAACTTTTCCAAGTGTTCCTTGGTACAATGAATAAATATGTTGGTTTTTTGATTTCTGAAAAAAAAAAAGAAAAGAAAAGAAAAGGAGAAAGATCACATGATTTGCACCGCCACAGTTAGACAGGTAAGTCAGGCTGCAGCCTGGGCATTGCCCACATGCTGGAGAGCACTCAGTTGTCCAAGGCCAGACTGTCCTGAATGCCCCTGATGTCCTCTGATCTCAGAAGCTACTCCAGGCTGGGGCTGGCTAGTGTTTGGATGGGAGAAGACTCCATCAACCCCATAGGGTGCAGAGACTGAAATCAATTCAGAGACAGGGACAGATCTGCCCTGTGTCACACATCTAGTTAGGAGCAAGGAGGGCTAGAATTCAGGTTCATGGATCTTTCACACTTCTAGGTTATCACTCACTTTAAATTTAGGGAGTTTGTATCAGTTAGACCAAAAGGCCCCAAATTTGTCTGTAAAAGACCAGACAAGACACATCAGGCTGTGCAGCCCTACTAGCTGCATCACGGCTGCTCACCTGTGCCTTGAGTGTGAAAGTAACCACACATGAACAAACAAGGATGGCCGAGTGCAGCGACACTGTGTCTATCTATTTACAAACACAGGCTGTGGGTCAGACTGTGCCCATGGAGGGTCACTTGTGGTCATCTGAGTTAGGTCACAATAACAAAGAGATCTAAATAATTCAGCTCAAGCAAGGCCAGGTTCACGACTCTCACACTGACCGTCTCAGTAGACTGTTCAGAGCTCACAGAGCAACGTGGTGCTGTCGGGGACCAGGAAGATACCCTCTCTTTTGCTGACAGCCTTGATACAGGGACACAGGACCGTCAACTCATTTCCTCAGATATGTGGGTCACTATGAAAGTTTTGACACAGACTGTGCTATGTTCCAACAGTTAACAGTGTCTTTTCTGATTCACTTCTGTGAGTTTTAACTTGCTGAGTCTATGGGTGTTGCTGGGAGGCTTCATTAGTTCCTGTCCATGTGAATTTTATGTTTCTTGATTTTTGTGTATCTCACAACTTTTGTCATGACCCCATATCTGCTTCAGGTCCTCCTAGTAGCTCTGAATTCTGGCCAGCAGGCGTGAGAATAAGAGGAGGAAGGAGACACACCCATTCTCTTCCGGAGCCAAGTCAGAAGCTGCTCATCACCCTCACCCACCCTTTACTGGTCACACTGTCACTTCTAGCTACAAGAAAAGTTGGGGACGTAGTGTAGATTTTGGACAGCCAATTACCCTTTCAGGTTCCACTGCCAAAGAAAGAAAGATCAAATGGCCACTGTGGACAGGCAGTGACTGTTCCCTCAGCAGATACTTAATTTCCTAAGAAATCTCTGAGAGTACATACGCTATGAAGCTGCTTTCCTTCAATCCTATGAAGACCAATTTGATATAATAACATTACCTTTAAAAATAGCTACTTCAGCAACTCTCTGCTATCTCTCTCTCTTTTTTATTAATTGATAGCTGTGTACATTAATGCAATCATGGGGTACAGTGTGGTGTTTTCATATACAATTTGAAATATTTTCATCAAACTGGTTAACATAGCCTTTATGTCAATTTTCTTAGTGTGTTAAGACATTTATACTCTACTTTTAGAAAGATTCACTTGTACCCTTGTAAGACAAACCATAGAGGTGATCCCTCCAATCACTCTCCCTCCACCCATCCATCCCTCCCCCCTCAACTCTGCTCTCTTTAAAAGGAAGTGTTGCTTTCTGGTTGGGTGATTATAGGTTGTGTAGCCAAACAGATCTGGTTTTATCCCACCATTCAATGTATGATCTGATCCTCGGCTTCCTCCCTGTGACATGGACCGCAAGTAGATTAGAACTAAAAGACAAGATTTATGTAAAGGTCCTGGTTCACAACAGGACATCAATGGATCAATAATTATCAGTTGTTCTCCATCTTTATTATAAAACAGGGAATTGAACGGTGTGCTAGATGTGTTAGATGGATAAATTTTTCAACACACACAAGCTAAATATGATCAATTATCAGGTTCTGATTCTTTTTATGGTCTGTGCCTCTTTTCATTAGCAGAGTGATACTATCAATCCAGAAGCTTCCTGCCACTGTGGGTGACAGGGCACGGGGAAAGAACTGCTTTGGGTCTCCAAGAACACAGGGGTATCTTCCAGCTCCCTGCCTCACTTGCCAGGGGATTGGGAACTACAATTACTCAGCCCGCATTCTGCAGGTCATTTTAAGGCTTAAGATTCTAATCTCTCCCCAGGAAGCATTTCAATCCTCTTTTCAATAAATTCAGAAATGAGACCTTCCTAATTTCCCTTTATATGTCCTTGTGCATATGACAACCATCATCACAAATGCTAAAAGTTTTACTTATACAATGTATCCTGTGCATTCTCCCATCATGAATTCTTATTGCATATGCCTGAATTGGTACACAATTTGAGAAGCTTCACTTGGTCAAAATCCTAATCTCACACACTGAACGTCCATCTTACACCAACAATTAAAGGAATTCATTCTCTACCCCCTTGACAGCCCTGCCTGGACAGGGATCTTGGGTCTCCACTCCAGATGAGCAACATTCCACTGAGACTCATTTCCATTTCTTCATTTCTTCGGAGTATGAATCTCCAAAGAAAAGAGTTTTGAGATAAGTCACACACTGGCCCAAGATTTGACCCCTTTTTACAGATGAGACAGCTGGTTATCAATTCTCAGGCTTCACACAGGCAGCAGCTAAAGCTGGTTCATCAGGAAAGACACAGAAGTTGGGCATGGTATAGGATTTCCCATGAGCACAGTCTGAGTGGGAGCCAGACAGGTGGATGCGGGCAGGGTGGCTCTGGCAGGGAGCAGCAGGTTGAACAGAAACAAGAAGGTGTGGGACCGGTGGTCCATGAGGAAGCTGCAGCTCTCTCCTGCAGGGCAGGTGCCCGGCACATGGCAATGGGAGCGGGAGAGAAAATTGGTGTCAGGACAAACATCCTATTCAAGATCTCAGGCTTCATTTTGTAGACAATCAGACCAATCGGGAGAAATAGACATGGTCACATCCAACTTTCAAATGGTAATTATGCTGTGTTAAGGTCAGCCTGAGGGTCAGAGGCTGGGCCCAGGTCAGGAGGGCAGTGTAGTGTCATGGTGAGGGATGACAGACATCCGAGTTGGGTCTGGCAGTCACTGCAGAGAGGAGGGGAAGATTCAGTCTTTATTCCAGAGGTCACACCAATGGGACCTGCCTGATTGCACAGTGGTGGGGGACCAGAGATGTAGACAGGAGGGGTTGGAGGAAGAGGGAAGAGGGAATTCATCCTGAAAGAGGTGTGTCTGTGTCTGGAGAGCAGAATAGGACAAGAATACGTACTAGGGGAAACCACAGGCAAGGGGATGAGTCATCCCAGAAGAAAATAATCTCCTTCTCCTCACAGGGAATGGTGAGAATCACAAGGTGAGGAGACTTCTCAGGTTACATATGACAATTCCGTCATCCTAAACCTATGTCCAGTACCCTGGGAATAGGTGTGTCCCAATTTGGGCACATATGATCATAGCATATGCATGAGACAGAGTTGACATGGTCCACTGGACACCAGGCAGGAAAAATTGTCTGGGAGTCAGGAGCCCCTAAACTTTCTATTACTACCTTTGCCACTAACATATTGTTTTATCTTGGGTAAGACTATCCATCCTCATCCCGGGAGACTAATTTCTTTATTTGTATCAGTAGTTTCCTTTTTTTTTTTTCTATATAAGAACAAGTAGTCAATGTCTGAAGCTTTGAGATACATACAACTACTCAGCTCTGAGGTCATAGCACAGAAGCTGCCATCACCAAAGAGGAAATGAATGTTGGTGGCTGTGTTCCAATAAAGCTTTATTTACAGAAATAAGCAGTGGGCCAGATTCAGGCCTTAATTTTCTAAGCTTCAACCTCTACTTTGTGAATTAGGTAAGATAGTTTCTGATTGTTTTTGCAAATATATATAATTTTGTGTTCTTTTCTGCAGTGAAGAGGTGTATGGGGTTTTTCTTCTGTTGTTGTTGTTTATTTGTTTGGTTTTCTTGCAAGTATTACAGCTAATCCTGGTACTGGACCAGTTACCTAGACAAAGGTTGTTATAAAGTAAGGCCACCTCTTGTTTTGTCCCTTTTGTTGCCCCTTTTGCAGAAGCCAGCTTTCCCATCCACTTCCCCACCATGTTGGGACACTGTAAGTGGCCCTTGTCAGAGGCTATACCAGATATTGGACTTCCCAGCCTCCAGAACTGTGAACCAAAACAAACCTCCTTTCTTTGTAGCTTACCTAGTCTCAGATATTCTGCTAGAGTAACTGAAAACAAACTAAGACAGATGCCCACTGAGAAAGCAGTCTATTAAGTGAGTTATCATAAGTGCTATGGTCTGAATGTGTCCCCCAAAATTCACATGTTGAATCTGAATCCCCAGTTTAATAGTATTAAGAAGTGAAGCCTTAAGGAGGTGATTAAGGTATGCAGGTGGGGCCCTCGTGATGAGATTTGTGAGCTTATAAAAGTGCTGGAGGGAACTAGACTTGGTCCCTTCTTATCCTTCTACCTCCTGCCATTGAAGACACAGCATCCTCCCCTCGGGAGGGAACCACAGCAGGCACCATCACCAGACACCACATCTGCCAGCACCTTGATCTGGAGTTTTAATGGACAGAGGCAATAAGCACCAACGTCAGAATATTAAGAAAGCTTAGGCACCATCATGACCATGGGTAGCAACAGAGTGTGAATCTGGAATCTTCTTTGAGTTTATGTTTCATATGTGCAGTTAATTTTGTCTTCTCTGTTTTCTTTTTGTTTTGTTTTGTTTTCCCGTATCTTTACAACAAATACCAATTACCTGAGAAATTCTGAATTTGCCTGCTTCTTCCTGCCTTCCAGTCCTGACCTCAGCTTTCCTCAGTCTCAGGTCCCATGGTCTCCCAGCTGTGCTCCATTCACTAACTTCCTTAGAGTAAAACACAGCTCACCAGCCACCTGCCCCTAGACTCTTCTAGTGCTCTCACCTGCCTCTTCCTCTTGACCTGGATACTTGATTTTCCACCAGGAAACAGACACTGATTCTAGGCTGCTCCTGCATTAGAAATCATACTGAAGGGAGTATTTGAAGATTTCTGAGACACTGATCCTTTTAACTGTAACACTTCAGTCCCTGCATCTGTTCAATCAGAAACCACCTACCAAATAAAATTTGGAGAAATAAAAGACCCTCAAAATTATCATGCACACACATCTTCTTTCATGCCTAGAATTTTCTTGGCAACTGTTCTGACCAAGAGTTTGATAAAGTGAAAGAGCAATGGAGTAAGAGTCAGAGGAGGCAGTTCAGGAGGCTAGATCTACCACACGATTGACCGTGTGACTCTGGAAACAGCATTTCACAGTGTTAGAATTCACGTTTCTAGTGTCTAACCCAGGTGTCCTCAAACTGTGGCACGTGGGCCACATGCAGGCCACCTAGGACATTTATCTGGCCCACCAGGTGTTTTTGCCACCACTGCCTATCCTGCTTAGCAGCCGACTCGTCCTGGAGCCCGCAGTCTGGCCCTTCAACGGTCTGAAGGACAGTGAACTGGCCCCCTGTTTAAAAAGTTTGAGGACCCCTCTAACCTGAGAGTTTAACCCTTGTTCCCACAGACCACATCTGAGAAATGCAGGGTTGTCCAACCCTTTTTCCCTCTGCTCCACATTGGAAGAATAAGTGTTGTCTTGAGCCACACAGTAAATACACACACACTAAGGAAAGCTGATTAGCCCAAAATAAAAAAGTCCCTGCATATTTTTCATGATATTTGCCATCACAGATAAGCAAAAACCGTTCTCACAGAATCAGCATATGGCCCATGGCTGCAGGTTGGACACCCTAGGGCAGAGGTAATAGTCAGACTGCAACTATATGGCATTTATTATATATACCAAATTTCAATGCACCATTTCCAAAACCTTTCTTAAAGCTGATGATAGTTTCCCTAAGCCCCTGCTGTCAGATGTTAACAGCATTTCATAGATAGACATACACAAACACCCAGTGGGGCCTTTGATGGCTCAGGTGGCAGAGCAGACGGCTATCGGAGATGAGCTCTGGCAGATATGTATGCCACTGAGCTGTGGGAACATTGTATTAAAGCTATTTTTAAACTTCACTGTCTGCAACTGAGGGGTGACAACATAATTCATGTTAGTGGGAGTCTGTCTCTTTCATTTAGGAAGACACTTTCAGGGCCTTTAGGTTATGTAAAGAGCTTAAGTAACTGAGCTAAGCGTAGATGGAAATTAAAGAAAACAGAGAGAGATACCACGCTGAGCAATTATTTTACAGAATGTGCTTTAATGGAGGGGTGCCACATCACTGTAGAGATTTTATTTTGGTCTTAGGTAATTTTATTTCCCTGGTAGCCCAAGAAAAAGTATCTGAGAGACCTGGGACCAAGGAAAGAGCAAAAGCAGGAGAAGAGGGCTCTGCTCTGAGGAAGAGGGAATCCAAGCCATCGGGTGACAAACCAGTGGCAAAGGGTCAGTCATTGGGGCAACCCAAGGGGAATGGCCCAGTGGTCAACAGGTGTTAAGCTTTGGGGGGTTTTCCTTTTAATTCTTTGATCCCAACTATTAAGTAGAGCTCTACTAACTGCAGCTTTGTCATTAAGAAAGACAGGATGGATCTGTGCCAACACTTGAGATGGGGAAGGGAGACAGTGCAAGTTCCTTCCTGCCACAACTGACCTGAGGCTCCTGGAGAAGACAGCTGTGACCCAAAACAAGCAAGCAGGAGGAACCACACAATGTACAAGCCCTAACAAGTCGGCTCTGTGAAAGGTGGGACTGGGGGATTCTCAAAACCTCAGCAGCCCCCAGAAAATCAGACAAAGGAGCCCAGTAAAATCAAGGAATTTCTGCTCCTATAAACAGTTCAAATGCTGAACTGAGTGTGACCCCTTGGGGGCATCCTGTGTGTCCAGGAGCCTGGAGGCACTGCCTATCCATGAAGGTGGCAGTCTTCTTGTGTAGATGGGGCAAGATATGGTGGAAAATGGAGCTTGGCCTGAGTGCACTGGGTACATTGATGAAACTCTGGGACTCAGTTTCCTCAATGGTAAGCAGTGAGAGGGCTGCTGTGAGAGGCAGTGACACTGCCCGTAACACCCTCGGACGTATTTAGTAAGTGGTGGCCATCACTGACGGTATGAAGACATGCATTCCCCACACCAACCAAAGCTCACAGCAACTCAGACGGGCAAAATTTGAGACTTTATTTTCAGACACCCTTATGTTTGGAACACAGCCTCCTGCAGGACAGTGACGGCCATGCCTAAATCAAATCAAGGGGCTTCGACTGCATAAGCATTCAATATTAAATAGCAGAGCTCTCTCCACACTATCTAGCAATTCATCTGTGGGTTAATAGGAGGTGATGGTTTCAACCTGTAAATCTCATTGTGTCTGAATCCCAGTTCCTTCAAGACAATGCAAAAGAAAGAGGGTTGTCATGGCAATTTAGATCCGAGACTCACTAGATCCCAGACACTAGATCTGAGGCTCAGGAGATGGACATTTTCCATCCTTTATTTTTAATACTGGAATTTTCTTCTTCCAGCATCCGGAATTCTACTGCTTCAAGTCTCTATCCAGATTGTTCCAATAGTGCTTGGAGGTGTCAGTTAGAAATCTAATATACATATATTTATGTTGGGAAGTTTCACATTGGAAAATTCTATGTATCTAAAATATTTTAGTAATGACTGTTTTTTAATCTAATATATAGTTTGAGGTAAGCATAGGGATAATTTTCGAGCACATTTCCCTCGACAAATGTGTGATACCAAACTGAGCTGTTCTAAATAAAACCCCTTCATTATCTAGTTCAAGGCTGTATTTTCGACATTCAGCAAATAAAACCTACCTCTCACACTTGATAACTGTCACTGAATTTAACTCAGACACATTTCTCAGATTCCTCTTTCTGACATGATTACTTTTATTATTGAAAGGTACACATATGTCCCAAACTATTTGAATTGTGACTTCTCTTCAAACAGGAAAATCACTTTATTATGAGACCTTTCAGAGGGGTTAGAGGGTCTAAATTGTTTACCCTCTTGGCCAAGACTGTTATAGCACAAGAATTATATGCTTTTGTAGGCTAGCCTAGCTATTTCCAGGACCCTTTTTGACAGTTTTGCTTTTTTCTTGCATTTATTTTTTTCAAAGAGCACTGATTTTTAAACGCAGGGACACAGCTTTTGGCTTGTGGATTGGCAGACCTCCGGCTTTGTCCACTGACATGGAGCAGAGGCATCATAATTGCTGGTTGGTACTGACATTTACTTGATCTTTATGTTTTCAAACTCCATTTACCACTTTATCTAAGAAAACGCTTCTTCATGACAGACTTTGTTATTAATATTTCCAAGGCTGTAAGGTGACCTTCAGCCCCATCGACAGGGTCTCATGCATATTGTCTGAAAATACACTTAAGATGAAAATTACTAAGCTCTGGGACCCTTTTTATAAAGATCAAACCAAGCTAAGAAAGAAAAACCTTAAAAAATGTTTTTTGCGTAGTTACAAATAGGCATTTAGAAAGTAAACAGAGGACTTAACAAAATTCAGGATGACGACATTTGAAGGCATTGCTGTTGACTCTACTGTACAGATGAGGAGAGTGGAGTTCAGGGATGTTCTGGGGATTAGCAAATTCATGAAGCCAATGTGTGGCATGGCCCTTCTGGAACATTCTTTGGTTATTTAATCTCTTTACTAAACTTTACTGAGAAGCTAATATATGCCAGATGTTTTAGCCTTTTTGCTAAAAAAAATAGTGACATAGGCAGACAAATACATTAGCCATCAAATTGCCACATTCTGTAATAAAAGCTATAGAGGAAGAACGTTCATTCTCTCCAGGAGGCTGGGGATGCTCCCGGGAGCCCACAGTGTGATCTGGAGGCGTGTCCAGGCTTTGGGTGTGTCTGTTTTATCTGTAGCTCTGGTTTCTTCCTTCTGAAGACTTCTTAAATTTCTGCTAAATCTGATACATGACACATGATAAATATAAGATGGTTTTGTTTTTTGTTTTTTGTTTTTTTTTTACTTTTCTTCTTAAACACATCAACTCTTCTGGAACCTAATAGACTTTTCACAACTACCCACCATAAATTAAAGAGTCTCTCATTTTCAACAAATACATAAAACCTGCCTTCTTCACAGGGATGCTGGCCCTTCTGTTAGGCCTATCCTTGTGTTCCCTGGTGCTGGGTTTTCAGGGTCCGGAATGAGTACTGGTACTGAGTACTGGTGCTGATGGGTGATCACAATACCAAGCCGTCTCACACAGGCTGCAATTACTGCAAAGGGAAAAGAGAAGAAGGGAAGGGCGATCTGCTGTGAGTGGGACGAGCTCCGAGAGCTCAGCATACACTGTCCTTGATATGCTCAGTAGTCGTCCCTGCCCCTCTCCTGGGTTGGATTGGCTGCCGTTTCCTGCCTTTGGATGATTGACAGGTTGGGTTATATAAGTTTTCTTTCTACACATGCATCTTTCCAGAATCCTTCACAAAAACATTCCTGGGGAATCAAACTCGTAATGCAAATTAGATGGTAATGAGCACCAGGTCCACTAAGGTCACTAGGAGCTCCTCACTGCCCACACTCCCTTCAGGGACAAGTCTCTAACCACAAATACCTGATGGCGCAGTTTCTTTTCTGCATTCTGATTGGTTCCTGCTCTCCACCTTTAGCCACTCCCTCACCCGCCTTGCCACCTGCTCACCCTCAGCCCAGCCTAACGTTCCCAGTCACCTCCCTGCAGGCCAAGCAGCACGTGCTCCCCATGTTGCCCTTCTGAGAGTCATTCCAACTGGGATACTTTGCCTTTAAGAGTGAATTTAATTTCTGGAGATGGCCAAAGCCTTTGAGGACCAAGATGAATGAAGGCAGTAACTGAGCTCAGAATTACCATTTGTGGCCTAAAATAACAGGCCATCTAAAGATCTGGGTTCAGTTGTCTACTAGGTTTTTGGAAAGTGGCTTTTTTTGGAATTCTGTAAGAGAAACACCAGTGGTGCCGTATAAGTTACTGAAATGAGAGGGTCCTGTCTCTTTAGAGACTAGTTAATTCCAAGCACTTAAAACCATGCTACCATCTCTCCACTTGGCCCACTCATTTGGCATCATTAGGTATTTGACTTCCCAAATTAAAACCAGTATGCTGTAAATATATTTATTGAAAATATAGGCAACATTAATAGCAGAGAGAGGAGAGAGACGCACGTACAAAGGCACGGAGAGAATAGCTATTTTCGGATTTTCTGATATGTTTATCTTTTCTCTTGTTTGACGCAGGAGGCAGAAATCCAACAGTTTTCAGTGTCCATTTATTTTTCCCTCCCTACACTCAAGTTAGAGTGCTCTTTCTAAAATATAGGCAGGTGCTATTGTCTTGAAAACTCTACGTGGTACCATCTGCTTCCCGAGAAAATAGAAAATTGTCCTCAAGGTCGGACCCCAAATTTGCTAGCCTGGTTTCCTTCCACATCTTTGTACTCACCTGCCACTCTAAAGAAAGCCAAAAATCTACGACCCTTCAGTAACTATATCATATCAAGCCTTTGATATGAGCTTCAGGACTGTTTTGCTTAGAATGTGCTCTGAAGATTGCACTTGTATCCAGATCACCCTGTATTTTAATGTTCCAGATGTGTGGCCCCCTGTTAACCTGCTCATGATGTTCCCCTGGTTGGAATGGCGAGCTCCTTCCTCAACATCTCTACCTTAATTAATAGTATTCTTCTCTCTACATAATATGATTTTCCAAACAGCCTTGCACTTTGTTGAATTGTTTTCATGGCTGATTGTTCCTGTAATATTAGAAGCTCCTCATGTTCAAGTAGCACAACCCGTGTCTTATCTCTGAGTTCCAGCTCAAACAGCTCACCAATAGTCAAAGCTGATTGAACTAAATTAAACATGTAATATTGTGCTGTTTGAACTCAGATTCAGAACTTTACATAGCTGGTACTTTAATGCAACTGTTGGTGTTAGTTGAAGACCCAAATACAGTATTAAAAAATTGACACATATGTAGAACAACAGCAGTAGGAGAAAGGACGCCCATCTCATTGTTCAAAGACAATGACTGGTGGCAATTTATTTCCTTCTGTGTTTTGTGCATATAAATCTCTGATGTAATGATTATTTCCCGAGCCTTTTTCTCTCTTTTTTTGCATATTAGTTTAATGAAAGCATTCAGATCATGTTAAATACTTTGTAAAATGTTAATATTTTTACTAACTAAGACACCTCCATCTAGTGTCTTAAAAGACATCATTCTAAAATCACATGAGACACCTAACCTCAAAAGAGGCCATTCTTACAAATCTGACCTCTTTCCTCATTTGTCAACTGAGAGAACTAAATTTGAAATGCTTTTTAAAATATCATTATATGTAACTGTTTCAAGTTCATGTGTTAGAATGAACCATTTTTCTTAAGGGTGGCAATATGAGACATTTAGATTAATTTTCTTCTTTCTGAACTCCAAATGTAAACTTTGAAAGACTGTGCCACTTTATAATCAATTTCAACTATGGTCACATACTAAAGATTCTTGGTCCACTGATGAAAGTTCCAAAGGATGCTACGTATCTTTATTGAAGATTTCCTTTAAGAGAATAACAATAGATTTCTACAGGACATTGCACAGCATGACTTGAAAAGGTAACTTCTCCGGAATATTCTCTGTTCAAAATTCACACTCACAGAACTATGGAAATCTCCTTTTGTTTCCTCAGTGTTGGTCTCAGTCCCACATTGTTCTTCCCCAAATTTTGACCTCCTCTGTCCTCATGTTCCTCTACCAATACGAGAACACCTAACACTGACTATTCTCTTAACAGAAGCAGCCCACTAAATGCTAGTGAACCTTCCATTCCATTAATAAACAATCCTTTTACTTACATCATTGAGCATAAAGGTTTCCCTAAATTTTAGGTTTATTTTTTATTGATGCAAGCCATGAATTCTCAGAAATAAGTTTGCTTTTCCAGAAAGAATGATTATCTTTAAAGCTTTGAATAGCTACTGTGATGGGTTGGAGTCTGTCCCTTTAGTATATATACGCTAAATCCCTAACCCTCAGTAGGGGCTATAGTTAGAGATACAGTTGCCTCTGTGGCCTTATAAAAGAGGTCACTGAGGTTTAGGTCATCCTGTTCACCACGTGAGGACACGGGGAGAAAGAGCCATCAGTGAACAAGGAAGGAGCTTCCTCTCAGACATCACATTTGCAAACACCTTGATCTTGGACTTCTAGCCTCTAGAACTATGAGAAATAAATTTATGGTCTTTATAAGACCAAATTTGTGGCACTTTGTTATAACAGCCTGAACAGACTAAGCCCATGCTCAAATCTTTTGTTTTGTTTTGTTTTGTTTTCAGTTTTTGGCCAGGGCTGGGTTTGAACCTGCCACCTCCAGTATATGGGGCCAGTGCCCTACTCTGTTGAGCCACAGGCACCACCCCCGCTAATCAATTCTTAATGTTTGGGGGAGTTAAGATAAAACTGAATAATGAACTTTAAGATAACAGGAATATAGCTTTAAAATTTTTTTGAGATACTTATTTTTTTTTCGTTTGAGATACTTAAATATAGCTACCAGTAGCATTTCAAATAACATTTAAATGTTCTCCATCACAAAATAAGGTAATCACAATCCCCATATAGTGCATAGGGCAAAAGACGGAATAGAAGAAATAGCGAAAATGGATAAAATCATCATGAAATAAGATTAACATGAGCAGCGACATATAAGTCTGTTATGGAATATTATGGTGCTGTTAGCATGGTTTGGAAATTATTCATGACATGGAGACAGTATGTAGTGAAAATGTTAAGTTTAAACAGTATAATATCAACACTTCTATGCCTGACACATATCAGTACACAAAAAAACAACACACACAAACACGTGTAAAAATGAATGTGTGTGTAGGTATGTGTGTGTGTATCTACAAGTACACATAATACCACAATACCACGTACTGTTTGTGTGTATGGCAAATACACAAGCCTATCCAGGCTCTTACTCTCATATTGGTACAAATGAAATCATATTAACAATCCTCAGTCGAGGTGAATGTTGCTGGCCGTGCAGACACTTTTTTTTTTTTTTGCAGTTTTTGGCCAGGGCTGGGTTTGAACCCACCACCCGCATATGGGGCCGGCACCCCACCCATTTGAGCCACAGGCACCATCCCCTGTGCACACACTTGTAGGCTGTTCATGTCCTCCAAAGTTTAGGACTTTCAACCTTATCAACATTAAACAATCTCATAAAGGTACAAAAACCAAAACAAACAAAAAATCATAGTCTGTTGCCAATAGTTACTGATGGGAAAATAAAAATTTCAAGATTAATAAGACTTTTGTGTGGCATATGTTAAAAGGTAAAAACAAAACTACCCAAAAAATCTGAATAACTTGCCTATTGAATAAGACCCTCGACATCACACATGGTATGTCCATTCATTCTTCTCAAACAATATTGGGAGTCTTCTTGTTTTCAGATGAGGGTCTAATGTACTTCTCACTTTCATCATTCATTTCTCCTCTCAGATTGCCTTTTGAAGCTGGTTTAGTTCCTTATCTCTGGATCACAAAGCAATTCCTGGAGAGGGTGAGTGGTGAGTGAGCACTGTGTGGTCCTCACCTGTAAATGAGGATCCCTGGCTTAGAAACTGGTCAGTGCAGTCACTGACAACAGCAGCAACATCACAGCCTGGTCATGATCCCTTTGAGGCTGGGTCTGCTCTCAAAGCACTGTCCCACATCCCTCTTCCTCCCTCTAATGCTTTCACCTCAGTGTCTGGGCCTCCCGAGGCTCTCTCCATAGTTGACAGCAGTGCCGGTCCTCACTGTGTCTCTCCTCCCCCTGTGGCCTGGATGGCCGCCCCGGTAAAGCTGCAAATGGAGGCCTGCCTCCCTGTGGAGCAGGGAGAAGCTGCTGCCTAGATTTCGTACCCCTCAGAAGTGCCACACTCCCATTGTCACTTTGAAGTCTCCTTGTTCCCCATCACTCCAAGCCTTTCATTCTCAGCTGAATGCACCATGTGGAAGCCAAACAGTGCTCTGAGCAAAGGCACAAGCCACAGTTTGTCCATGTGGCTGCATCTCTCACCTCGTCGTGGTTTAAGCAAATAACCAATGTCGGAGCTTTATGTCTTTGTTCTAAAAAGGGGGGATAGTGACCTGTGCCCTGCCTCTGTCTTCAGACTGCTGTGAGAGTCCAGTGAAAGAGGAAATATAGATGTACTTGCAGGATCAAGGCAAACGGCGTGAGCAGAAGGAACTGCTCTATATGCAGCCCCAATCAGATCTCCTGAACATGCAGGCTGCATGCCTCAGTATCTCTAAAGTCCCTATGGGGATGGGGTCCAGGCCCTCTGATCCCGGAGTCCACAGTCGCCAACTCCCTGATAGGAAATGATTTGGTGCAGGATACACTCTGTGTATTTTAGATCACCTCTCAATCACTTATAATCCCTGATACAACACAAATGCTGTGTCAGGAGTTTGCATATTGTCTTCTTTCAGGAATAATGATCAGGAGAAAAGTCTGCACAGGTTCTGATACAGACACCACCCCTTTCCATGAATCTTCAACCCATAGACGATGGATCCCCAGGCGGGAACCTGTGGACATGCAGGGCTGACCACACTACATTCTGCAGCTGCCGTCCAACGTGGGAGATGTCAGGAAGGTGTGTTGAGTTATCGGCAAATTCTCTGTATGACCACTTAGAGTAGTAATTCCTATCCTGAACAATTTCTAAACCAGATACCTCGAATAGATACAGCAAGAATCAATAAAATCATCATGAAATAAGATTAACATGAGCTGCAACATATACCATTCTTGCTATTTCTTCTGGGTATAGTAACATATATCTAGAATAGATACCCCTTCCTTCAATCCTTCTACTCTGCTTTCGTTACAGTTCTAGGCACAGCTTGGCCTTTGATTCCTGCTTTTTTCATGTGAGGAGGTTTTTTCTCTACAGTTCTAACCCGACCTGGCACCAGCAAAATCCTGATTGATGAAATTCTACATCCCTTTCCATCTCAGCAGTTGGAGACTAATGACAATACACATAATGACAGGTCACGTGTTCCAACAGTATCGAGATGTCCTGGAATGAGTACTTCTTGCCTGCAGGAGGAATCCACCAGTGGGAAGACCTGGCTTCCACATTTCCTGGGAAATAGCTGTATGCGTAATGATCTGAAAGATGCATTTTTTCCCCTTGCTAGTCAGCTTCTTATTTGTTCTTATTTGTCTTTTATTTGGTTTATCACTTACAGAGTAACACAAACTCAGTCATGCTTATTGGGTTTGACCATGTGGATGAACTTGGTAAACTGGTTCTCTAAACTTATACAGCATCCTCTGGAACAGGGACACGTGGTGAATGATGTGTGTTGGTGAAAGTCTGGGTTTGGCATAAACAGGGTTTGGTGGCCTTTGGTGGCAAGGGTGTACCACAGTTCCTGCCATGTACAATGGGAAGTGACCTCATGGGGTTATTCTAAGGATGAGAGGTAACAGGAGCTCAGAACCTGTCCTGGGGTCTGGAACAAGCTGGTGCCCAAATCTCACATCTGCTCCTGTGTCCCCAGTGTCGTCATCCCTCAAATGAGAAAACCCATCTTTCTATGTCACAGGGCTGTGGGAAGGTCAAGAGAAACTGTGCCTACAGGAGAGGGTTTACTTCACTTTACAACCTCCATCATTATAAAGCAAGCTGCGTCCAAGTAGGACATTTTCAAAAAATCAATTTACTTTGGTTCAGCGAAATGCCTAGAGCATCTTCCATCCAGGCAGTGTAACAGATCCTGGAAATTCCAAAATATGCGAAACACAACTACACCCCACGAGGAGCTCAGTGCAGCACACAAAGGAATCAAGTGTAAGGAACCAGAAGCTATGGAGCTCAGAGAAGGGGCTCTCACCCCATCCTGGTTCAGGGAAGGCTTCCTGGAGGAGAGAACAATTTGGGTCTGAAAGGAGGAAATGGGATTTATAAATATTAACTCGGGGGGAGGCGATGGGGTTCTAGATAAAGGGAACAGCAAGAGCAAGGCACAGGGGTGCAAAATTGTGTGTGTGTGTGTGTGTGCGTGTGTGTGTAGGAAACTGCAATGTTATATTAACTGCAAGGTAGAAATGAAGACAGGCCCCAGCAGGACACGGCCTGAGTCTGAGATGGAACCCTCAGGAAATGGAAGACCACTGCATAATGTAAGGCACACTGGCATTTTAGAAGGATTATCCAGGATGTAGTTTAAGGGATTCATTTAAGGACCAGGAAGAAAGGCAAAGACAAGTTAACAGGCTCTCCAAACGGTCTGAGCAGCAGTGTGGTCTTAGCTACGTTAGTGATGGACATGGAGAGAAGAGGTAGTTCTCCACCACATGGAGAACCGGTAGTGGACAATTGAGCGTGAGCTGCTGACGGTTTGAAGAGAGAATGAGGGAGAAGACAGAGCTGGAAAGACTCCCAGATGGCCTCTGGGAGGTGCCAGCCTGGATATCTCACAATGTGGAACCAGAGAGGAGGAATAGACTGGCAGCTCCTGTGCACACGTGAACACCAAAGGGAGCATTTGACCTTGGGAGTAGGTTGAGATGATTTGGGGTTGCCTTGATACTGAAAACGTCTATGGAACATGTAGCCTGAGCAGTTGGAGACAGCACATTAGTCTTCACGTGCCAGTGGTTGAGTTTTGTTTCTCTCACCAGCACTTTATCAGCTTCACAGTAACTGCTCGGCACGTGAAGGTCATGGTCGCCCCTGAACACCAGCAGTGTATTCTGCAAAGCTAACAAGGACGCACAGATTCAAGGACCCATGTCACATGTTTTTGTAAAACAAAAATTATGGACATTCATGTCCAAGTGAGCTCACCTGCCACTATTACAGGCACTGTGCTGTGCCTCTGGGCTGAGTTTTGGATGCTAAATAACTTACCACCATCAAAGTGCCATCAGCAGCACAAAAAAAAGAGGATTTCAATAAACAATGAAGATAGTGAAAACTCATAGCTAGACCTTTTTACACCTAGATGGAATGGGGGGCGGGGGGACAATTCACTGTATAGTTTTCAGGGAGAAAGGACTGAGGCTGAGGCTGGTATTCAGGGAAGCTTTGGGAAAATTCTCAAGTATTTGCTCACTTTAATTCTCCAAACACTGTGGGACACTGCCTTACCCCAACAGGTGAGAGGCGAAGAAAGAAGAGACCCACGTGTGAAAAGAGTGCAGAGTCTATACCAGGAGCACATAGTGACGGGTAGGACATCTGCAGACTCAGCTGTGTGTTCGGACTGAGACTTTCTGCCTGGCATTTCTCTGTAAATCCAGTCCCTTCTTTTTCTACTCTTAGAATTCTTCAAACTTGTACGCAGTCCAAAATTAATGACCATTTCCTTATTTCTCAGCCCTAATATATTCTTATTTAAAACTGTATTTTTGTCATTCCAAAAAGTCTGAGGTAGGAGGAGTTTGGCCATGTGCCCTCTTTCTGCCTTCTTGATCCCATCCCCTATTTGGCAGCCATGGCTTCTAATGTGTGAACGCATCAGTTACCTTCTGGAGACACTGTATTGACACAAGGAAGGAAATATTGATGGTAATTCCCACTGCTCAGAGGCACCTGGAGCAAGCCGGCTGTGCCTCTCTCCAGAAACGTCAATCCCTACTAATAAGGTTTCACAGACGCTCTCACAGGAGCCGTGTAGACAACCAGCTGCAATATTTGTGCTCTTAGTTTGGGTCTACAACATTCTTCACTTCGAAGATTTTGAAAGTTAGTTAAAGTTGACCTAAAATTGTTATTTTTTTAAAATGGCAACTGACATGTTTTTATGTTGTTAGGAATTTGTCATATCCCATCCACTCAAATTTGCCAAAGACATTTTTTTTGCATTATTTTAGAGTGAGGATAGAGGTGGTTAAGGAAACTATTATTTGTTTGTCCTGATTGTCATAGTAAGATTTAACATTTATATTTCCTCAAAATTAAGTAATTGCATCCGACAGCCACAGAAGGAGAGGAGCCAGCTTCCTTAGTACCAGAGCTTTCCGGGCGATGTCGCAGCTGTGAGCGCCAGTAACAGAACCTGCCATCAGCGCTGCAGTTCCGCAACCCCCTGGGATTGCCTCTCCTGTGTGCAGAACCTCCAGGCTTCCCTGGAAAGTAAACCACAGCTCGAAACGCATCTTTAAAGCTGGGAAATAAATGCAGACCTGCTACTTTCAAGACGTGATGATAAAGCAGTATGGATTAAAAAATAAAAGAGGAAGAAAGAAAAGAGAAACTTTCTGGGTATCTAAGGCAGCAACCTGCTGGAAGGCTGATCTGAATTTCAAAGGGCAGCACTAACCATTAATTAATTATAAGGCTCTGGGGCCCTGGCGGAACAGGAGCACAGAAAACAAGAAAATGAATTCAGGCTAAATGTTGCAAGAGTGTAATAATCCAGAAGGAATAGTTGTCTGACCAGGAAAGTTACAAGTCACTATAATTCCCTGCAGGGAGCATTGTGGCCATGGGGAAGGAGCTGGGGGGACCCAGCCTCCCTGAACCTGCCTCCCCTCGGCCCCAGACTGACTCCCCAGGCCGAGGTTCACCTGCATGACCCCATCTGGCCTTCTCTTCAAATTCTAGGCTTTAGATAATTCTCTGGCTTTGGCTTCATTCTGCTTAGATTAAAATATAACTCACTTCTACCTTCCTCAAAAGTGCCACCACCTGCCTCACCCTGTTTGGTGAATGAATACACTTGGGGGAATCCTCTGTGAAATTCAAAAGCTAAAGAAGAAATGGGGGGAAGAAATGGAGGAAGGGAGGGAGGGAGGGAATGGGAAAGCAAACCTCTTTATCTCAGGGAAATAACGCAGAGGGGAGAAAATCTGTTTCTCAAATTTAGAGAACACTAAGAGTACTAGGAGGAGGGGAATTGGAGGAAGTTGGACCTGCCCTGCGCCCAGCTCTCAGTGAGCGCTGTCCTGTATAGATAGTTGCCCGGCCACTTCCACTTTTCATCCTCAGAGCCTCCCCTGTTCTGCAGATAAGACACGTGAGGTTTAAAGAGATTAAGTAGCCTGCCTACGGTCTCACGGCTAGAGGGGACTGAGCGGAGATTTGAGCTCCACTCCATTTCTGGCTTCACATCCAGTAGCATGTCTAGAATTTGGAACCAATGCAGCAGACAGAGCCTAAGCTGCCGCGGGTGTGCGGTGTTTAGAAACCTCTCCATCCCGCCCGCCGCACACCAGCAATTATGATTTCAGATCCGTGCCGCTTCCGCTACAGTAGCTAATTAGATCAAGACACGAACCATGACACAAACCATAGTTCAAACTGGCTAATTAGATTAAGATCGACATAAAATCTTCTTCAGACAAAGGTGCGGTTGGACATTTCTGGCAGAGATATCTACATGTTGAGTCAATAAGATAAGGACAAAAAACACATGTTCAGGAGCGTCTGCTGCCAGAGTCCTCTCCCCGCTCTCCTTAATGAAGTGAGCAGACCAGTTCCTCAGGAAACAGAAGTGAATCCAATAAACAGGCCCAGCTCAGGCAGCTGCAGAGGCCCGTGGCTTGGGGCTGGCAGGTGTGCGGTCCTGGGGATGCCGCTGTCTGGGCCTAAGTGGGTTTGAAGGCCACCACGGTGATACATAAACTCTTTGACTTGGGAACCTTCCTCTCTCTTTCCACACACAGGGATTTCTTGTCTCCTGAATGCAGGTGCTAATCTCCATTTAGAAAATTCAAACAACTGGAGTTTTTTTTTTGTTTTTTTTTAAATGAAAAATCTTAACTTTAATTCTTTTTTTTAAAATTTCAATACAATTTTTTAAAATTATTTTTTATTAAGTCACATACACATAGATCACGAATACATTTGTGCATATGTGGGGTACAATGTGAGAAAAGTAATAACTAAAATTAGAGCAGAATCAAATGAAATCAAAAATAAAAGAATTATACAACAGATCCATGAATCAAAACATTGGTTTTTTGAAAAGGTCAATAAAATAGATAGACCTTTGACTAACCTAACCAGAAATAAAAGAGTAAAATCTCTAATTTCATCAATCAAAAATGACAGAAATGAGATAACCACAGACTTCGCAGAAATTCAAAAAATATTTAATGATTATAATAAAAAAAAAACTGGCGCTTTTAAGTAGACTTGCCCGACACTTCTCAGCTATCATGGAGACACAGAGCACAGATTGGTCTAACTCCCAATGCCAAACAGCTGCTGATACAACATACATTCTTAAGTGTGTGGCACATCGTCAAGTCAGATAATGATACCAGATCCTACGTCTAACTACTCACGATAACTCACCACTAGACCTTAACATTTGTGAGTTTGGAGCCGTCATCCGCATAAACGCTGGCTTAGTAGTTGAGGGTCACAGGTTGATCGTGATTCCCAGGAAAGCCGTGAAATGTCCCTGGGGTCCCCGTTGCAAAGTCAGGCTCCTTACACGAGGTAACCAGAAGGCAATTCTCATACTAACCACCTCAGCATCTTGCCCTATATGTTTCTCCTGTGTGGGGAGCTGTTACTATATTTTACTTGAGTTTTTAAATAAAATTTATCTGAGAAAAGAAACCATTAAATAAACATAATGCAAAAACTATTCCTTAAAACATGCATAAAAATTGGTAATCGATATTCCTATAAGTACAATGGACTTAAAGTTGCACAATAATTCTTCAGATGTTTTTTCATAATCAGTAATTTACAACCTAGCCACAGAAAATAATTCTCGTGAAAGAATTATAAAAATAGAGATAGAAAATTGAAGGTAGGTTGCAATACTATAAAAACTTATTTTTCCTTCTATTCTTCTAAATGGTTTTCTTGATGTATGTGGACCCAAAACCAGAAAAGGAAACCTCCACTCTAAGCATAGCTGCATTGCTTGAGTGAGCTCAGCATGGGAAGTGTATTCTCTAAAAGCTGACGTCCACAGCACTGGCAACCATCTTCATGTAAGGATGACTCAGGAAAGAGAAGAAATTCTACATCAGCAGCACCACAAACTCTCCAGGTTTGCTCCTCTCCTTGGGAGTTGGGGCAGGCCCATGTCAGGGGCTGGGAGATTAAGAAACATGTGATGTTAATTAATCCAAGAGTGAAATCAAGCTTGAGCCTGGTGGGTTCATGCTATGGTTCAAATCCTTCTGCCTTCTCCAAATTCATGTTAAAGCTTAATCCTCAACGCACTAGTTTTAAGAGGTGGAAATTTAGTATGTGCTTATTTCATGAGGCCTCTTCCCTTGTCAGTGGGCTCAAGGCCCTTATAACAGAGGCTTCACACTGTGTTGAGTCCTTTTTTCCCCTGCTACCTGCCACTACCTGGAGACATAGCATTCATGATACTATCTTGGAAGCCGAGAAACCAGGCCCTCCCCAGATAACCAAACCTGCCAGTGTCTTAATCTTGGACTTCACAGACTCCAGAACTGTGCAGAAATATATGTCTGTTCTTTACAAAGTACCCACTGTTAGGTATCTTTTTACAGAAGCATAAATGGACTGACACAGTCAAGCTAAGATTCTAACACCAGAATGATCAAGCACTGTCAGGGGCAAAGGCCCAGGGCTAGTCAGGGTGGGACCTACAGAGGCCAGGGTCCTGGGTCAGATGGGAATCATATAGGGTGCATAGCACAGCAAGAGGCCTAGGAAGAGCCCCTGCAGATCAGAAGGAGGATATCAGCATCTAGGTAGGTACGAGCAGGGAAGATGATGGATATGGTTAGGCTATTTGGATTGGTTTCAGTCAGACTGACCTGGGCTATTATGGGAATGAAGATGATTAAGACCTTGCAGGTGGGTTGCTTTGAGAACAGCCAATAAAGATCCTGGGAAACTTTTAAGAAGCAACTGATATTCTACAAAATTGTGCATAAAACCCAGAACTGTGCTTTCCATAAAGTGTGCAGTCACTAGGATGGGGCCCAGCTTGCTGTGCAAGTCTTTAATAAACTCTCTTTTTCTTGCTAAAACTTTTCTTGCTCTTTTCAATTATTACAGTGACAACCTGCAGCCACTGAGCCACTAGAGTGTAGAAAGTCTGGTAAAGACAAGAATGTGATCTCCCCAGAGTATGAGCCAAAGAGCTTATCTGGTAAGGGCAGGGGAGGTGCCATGGTCAGGATGACATTGTGAGAGAATCCTGCTACCATACGTATACTGGGTTTCAGGCCATCCTCCTCAGTGGTTTGATAGGGAATATCTTGCATATTTTTTGCAAGATTTTTTTTAAACAAAGTGAGTGCAAACCAAATGGTTTGTCTCCAAACCCTTACTAACGATGTTCTTGCAATTCCACTAAACTCATAAAGAACCACGATACTCTGAGTATTCTTAAAAGTATTTCCATATCAGCTTTTATCAATAAATTCTCTTGCACACAAAAATATTATATGTGGTATAATAGCACACATAGCAGAATAGGATTATTAAACTGTTACTTCTATGATTTATCTTTTAGCTTTTTATATATCCACCTTTCTAAAATGTACCCTTAAATGCAAGTCCTATATCATTACTCACTTTTCTACTAAACTCTGGATACAAATTTAATTTATAAATATAAATATAAAATAAATCCAGGGATAAATATAATTTATCATCTGGAAGTTTCAACTCAAAACAGATCTGATCCACAACCTTGTAGGGAGGGAAGTCTTAGACTGTGAATGATGTCAAAGTGAAAACAAGCTTCATACTTACAACTAACAAGAAATAATCATAGACCAGCGTCTCCCAAGATATTTTTATACTTTACACATACAAATAAGTGGATGAAATTGCTGTCTTTATGGCTCAAAAGAGGTTGCACCTGCAGCTCGTCAGAATAGCGGCTGCTAAGAAGAGGTGGCATCTCAGGACTGCCTGAAGATCTCTCCATGTCTTCTGCTGTTGTTTCAGAACAATAAGTTTCCAATGTCAATGAGTGGACCCAGATTTCCATGATAAAAGCACTTCAGTGCAAATTACACTTTCACTCTTAATTCCCACGTGAGAATCAGAGCCTTTTCTGAGACAAAAGCACTGCCCACTTCAGCTCCGCTCCCTCTCCTGCAGTTCTTCTCATTCTGAGGTTGGGGCATTCCTGAGGGGACTGGGTGTGGGGCCCCATTTAGGACGAGTCCAGCAGACACTCTGGTGGCCCTGGGCCTCCCTTGCCTCTCAGCCATTCATTTAGGGGTGTGTTCACACTTCCTCTCCAATCCTGCATCACTGCAAGAGCTTTCTGGAGCTTCAGCATGACGAGGTCAAGAGGGGAACCACAGGACAGCAGACATCTGCCATCAGCCCAGCCCTGAGCTCCAGGAGCAGAGCTCCTAAATGTAGAACTGGGAGGATTCAGGCCACCCTCACAGCTGGCCTCGGTGTCCCCACAGGTCTCTGTCTCTCCATGCCACCAAGCTTGCACCCCCATCATCTTTGCTTTCTCAACTCAGAACAGTTTGACCCATTTGGCGCACACATCTCATTATGTTTCAAAGTCATGTAATGGTATTTGGTGCTTTAGTAAACACCAAGCACGTAAAATTAGGCTTTCTACTTACTTATGGAGTTGAGATATTTTCGGCATTTAAGCCAGAGAGTGTTGCCGAGTGTTTATGAACCATCATTCAAGCACCTCAACCTGAATAGAAAAGAAACCACAGCAGATAATATAAAGGTTCCTTTCTTAGCATGTGACTGCTCCTGACAGACAGCAAACACACTGCACAAATTTCATGCTGCCAAGTCTAAGTCTTCATTGTCAAATATTCTAACTTTCAACAAAAGCTCATTGTGTTACTACACTCAAGACAGATGACTGGCAAATGTATATATTTTAGCAATCGTAAATTAATCCATATTAATTTAACGAATTGAAGCTCCTCACATTCTATGACATAAACATCCCAATTTCACAGAAAAAGCAAAGACTCACTGAGTTCACACAACCTGGCCAAGACCGCACACCTAGTACACGAGACAGTCAGAGCCCAGCCCAGGACTGTCTCTCATGTACAACCAGACTGGTTCTATCAAGAGACTGTTTTAAAAGCAGTCTGAGACAGCCATTTTCCCTGAGCCTTTTCTGTATCCATTCTCTAAATCCAATTATTAATTTGCAGTATCCTTGAGTCACAAATAAACTGTTTTATACCAAAGTCACCAATTAAGTTTGATTGTTTTCTTGGTGCCAGAGAGATGAAGCCTCCTGTGTATCCATCTGTCATAAAGCCCTTGCTTAAAAATCACTTGGTGGAGACATCACACTCCAAGACGGAGATAAAAGGAAGATTTAAAATGCGTGATGCGAATGTGTCCTAGAGGCTAATCACATTCCAGGGAGGGAGGGAAGCTCGGCTGGCTGGTGTTATCTCTCATCTACTTATCGTCAGGGCTATCATTAGGAAGATTAAAAACCAGTGTCTACAAATAGTCCTGAAATTTTTGTCTTTCATTAGTGACTTATTATTATTACTCAAGACCTTTTTTTATTCTGGCAAAGACAATGATTTCTTAGTTTCTGTCAGGATGCAATCTATAGAGAATTCATCAGGGCTAAGGAAACAGTAAACGCCATTTCCAACTACCACATCCTATTGTCAGGGGCCATCTTTGATAATAATGGCCTTAATTTATAGAAATATAAATAATACAACAGTGACACCAGGAATCTATGATCATATAAATCTGTCACGGATCAGTACAAATGAACATAGTTAAATGAAACTAAACTATAAATACATCTGTGCTTCAGCATCTGATGGAAAAAGTTTACCCCCCCAAAAAATGCATGAACCACAATTGCAATAAAAATGGAAGCATCTTTAGCCAACAGAGGGGTTTCACCTTGAAATATGAGTCATTTTTGCATTTAATACATTTGAAATCTTAAAATATATTGAATTTGTTTTTTAAGAAAGGAAACGGACACCATTCATCTTACAGTCTCTGACAACCCCATGCAGGTTCCTGTCTGCCCTTTATAACTTAAGTAGCTGTAACACCTTCTATTATATTTTGCCTTGCTCATTGGAATAACTAGATTTATGATCTTACAGATAACCTAGCACTGTAGTCTTATTGGCTTCAGTGGATAATGTCATTTTTTCTCTTAAAAAACATATACGTTTGCTGTTTGAAATTAATAAAATCCATTCCCAGAAATGTTCTCTTCATAGAAAAAGAGTCATCTGCCTATCGCAGCTGAACAAAGACAGTTTAGGGATTTCTTTTCTTTCTTTTTCTTTTTTTCTGGTTTCATTTTATTGATTACTCTAGGAAAATGCTAAATTGCTTTATTTGGTAGGAGAGGGAACACACATGTAGAACTTTAATACAGAAAATAAGCTGGGTTGATCCTCAAAATATTCATATCAAACATGATGTACTAGAAACACCTTCAATCTAAATAAACAGGCTCAAGAAAGACTATGAGTAGAATATGAATGTTTTGACATAATAACTAAGAAAGTTACATGAAGGCTATGTTAACCAGTTTGATGGAAGTGTCTTGGATTGTGTATGAAAACACCACACTGTACCCCCAAAGTGCATCAATGTACACAGTTACCATTCAATAAAAAAAAAAAAAGAAAAAAAGAAAGAGAAGAAAATGTGCAGAAAGGTGATTGTTGATACAGGAGCGTGACGTTTTCTTTTCCTTACGGAGTATGTGCTCATAAAATGAGCTGGCGGAGGAAAGCCCCTCCACCAAGTTTTAGGTGTTGCCTTTAAGACCAGTGATGTTGAAATTTTTTATTTCACATCCAGGGTCATCGGCTTATAGGATTTAAAACAAAAATAGGTGAAAATTAATTTTACCAAGATGGAAGTTACATTCTGGGAGCTAGAGGTGATTATTGCTCCAGATAAATCACAGCTGGTCATTTCACAATTAATTGCGCCATTATGGAGAATTATTTCGAGCTCTTCCATCAAGACGTACATTTCATGTATAAAGGATATTTTATCAACATCATGTGTGGCTGGAGGAAGTTTGTTGGGGGGCTTTAAATCTGTTTACAGAAGTGGGTTCCCAAAATCATTACAAGCACTTCCTAAGTTGCTGCCAATTAAATCCACATGTGCTCCCTGCCTTCCTAGAGCTGCTCCCCCAAAGTCCAGGTCAGGGCCTCTGTGGGGATCTATTTTAGTAAAAGGATCCCCTTCTTCAGGATATGCTGAGCCCCGGCCACCTCCACCGGCACACCTTCTTCCCCCCACCCTGCCAAATCCTTTTTCCATTTCATGGACCTTGTAGCTCAGAGCAGCCCAGTGCCCCCACTGGGTTCTGCCCTGGGGGCTGCCAGACAGAATCGCTGAGCTGATTTCCGGTCTCACCTTTGCTGGCACTGGGGGTCCCTCTATCTCCTGCTGAGCAGGTGAGCAGCACACGCTCCCTTCGCCTGTGCCGATCCCCCTTCCCTGCAGATGAGCAAGTCTCCCTGGGATGAGCTTTCTCTCTCGTGAACTGCTCCTCCACCTCCCACCCCTGCTCCGGCTGTCGCTGGGTCCTTGTCTCTGAGGAACAGCACTTTTGGCCATGCTGTCTTCTTCCCTCTGTTGAAATAGTTGCCCAAAGCAGACATATCTTATGGTTGATGTGATTTAACAAGGCAAAGAAAATTCTAGAATTAAACCACCTGGCTGCTAATCCCAGCCTCGGCACACACTGGGGACTCAGTATCAGCAGCTGATGTAACTTCCCTGCATCTTGGGTTCCTGACAAGCACCGTTTCTGTCTGTCAGCCGTCCATGTCCCCTCAGACGGCTACTTTCTGCACCCAAGGCCGGCCCGTGCCCTGGCTCCTTGAGTCTGGCAGATGGGAGCAGGAGAGGACAGTGACATTGGTTTGTTGACTTGACTCCTTCATGGAAAGGCTCTCGGGCTCCATGGGTCCCTTCAGAGAAAATGACGGCTCATGCCTGGGAGCTACCTTCACTTCCCTCGTGAAGTCCTGTCCTCACCTCAACCTTTCAGGGCTCAGACCCCACCCCCAGAATTACCATTAGCCCCTTAGTACAGAAAGCCTCCTGACTGGGAGGGTTTGTTCTCTGTAGGGACCCTGGCTGCTGAGAACAGTTTGACTGTGGTGATTTATTTCTGTGGAGTGTGTGTGCACGTGTAAGTACAATAAAGTAAAAGAACGCAGGCTGAGTCCTGATCATATGGTACCAACATGAACTCAGTGTGGGTTTAAAAACAATGTTGGGCACTGCAGAACCAGAGCCTTAAACCCAGACGGTGCAGCCCCCTTCCTCCTCAACCACCCACCACCTCTGTAGACTCCCGTAATGTATGCTGTTAGCACAATAACATCCCCCCTCCAAACGTGTCCTTGTCCTAATCCCCAGTTATGTGGCAAAGCAGAAGTCAAGTTGCAGGTGGAATCAGGTAGCTAATCGCTGACATGAAGATGGGGAGGGCACCTGGGATTACCAAGGCAAGCCCGCTGGAGCCCAGGGTCCCTAACTGTGGGAGAGAGAGGCAGAGGAAAAGAGCTCAAGGAAAATGTAGCTACCCAAGAAAGGCACAGAGACATGCCAGCTTGATGGTTTAAAGGTAGATGGAGGGGCCCGGGAGCCAAGGAATGCAGGTGGCTTCCAGCAACTAGAAAAAGCACCAAGACAAATCTTCCCCTGCAGCCTCCAGAAAGGGACACAGCACTGCCAACCCACTGAACGTAGTCCCATGAGACAAGTGCCAAATTTCTATCCCACAGAATTATGTAAGATGATAGACTTGTGTGTTTAAACTTCCTCGCAGCAGCCAGGGTAAACTAATGCTTGTGCCATGCAGAAGTGGAAGAAACTACACACTCACTCTTCATATTTGGAAAAATGTTATTTAATCTGAATTTGTGACCATTTATGCTTAATGAGAGGTTTGCTAAGTTGAGCCACAAGGTTGCTAAGAGATTAAACGTCAAAAAGGATGCCTTCCTAGAAAGTTCCTCCCTTCTTTCAAAGACATTTAGTATGTGTGCCTCACTTGAAAATTGAGAAACACTGGACATAGTAAACTCTAATTCCACACTTGACAATTAAAGCACGGCCCTGAGAGTCCTGGGAGGGCAGGTGCTCAGTCTGATGGCACTCGGGATCCAGTCAGTCTTTGCCATCTGTTACTAATCCCTGCACAAAGCTAAACAGTCTCTGTCCTGACTGTTTTTCCATCCGCTGCAGCTCCTGCTCGTGTTCTGTGGAGCTCTCGGCAGGCTGGCTGCATTGAGCATGTTTAATCGGGCTTGTAAAGCAATCTCTTGGGTCCCTTTCTCATGATTTCTTCTCGAAGCTCTCTGGTCTGTCGATAGACTGTTGTGGTTTCAAGGCTCCCTGACCAGAAAGTTCTAGATGTGGCTCACCAAGGGTTGAAGGAAAAGTGATGCTGGAAGCACAACTTCTCTGGTGAGTGACGAAGTGACATCTGGCTGTGTGTGTCTGTGTCTGTGGAGGCATGTGGTGTGTGTGCCTGCAGGGTGTGTCCGTGTGTAAGTAGAGACTGTAGGGGGGTGTGTGCATTTGGGGGTGTGCACAGGGTGTATGAGTGCACGCCTGCTCTGTGCCTGCGTGGGCTTTGAGAGATCAGCCAGCTGTGGAATTCTCCTCCCCCCCCCATCTCCCTGCGTGTTGGAAGCCAGCCTTGTGTGAGGCAGGATTCTCAGGTACAGGACAGAACAAGATGACAGGGGTCTGTGCTCAGAGATCTTATGTTTCTGTGAGAGAGCTGGTGGATAACTCAAGAATACAAAAATGAAGGAAGATCATGTCTTACGTCAACAAATGAAATGAAGAAATTGGGGCCCCACAAGTGGGGTGGGACAGACACATCCATGGCAGCCGTATGGCTGTGGACCCACAGATCTGAGGACAGAGGGATATGGGTGGAGGGCCAGTGGGGCCAGGAGAACACCAGGCTGGAGGCCGAGCTGCAAGAAGCTTGGCCTGGAGAGCGTCCAGAATGCTGCCTGGGGGAACAGAAGGTGGCCAAGAAGACAGAGGCAAGAGCACACAGGCTCTGGGAGACAATTAGCTTTTATTCTGATCACAACGGGAAACCACTGGAGGGCCTGGATTGAAGTGGCACCACGCACTTCATTGCATTTGAGAAACAGATTATTTTGTCTAATCTGCCCAGAGAGGCAGATTGCTAAGGGCAGGGAGTCAGCAAGAGTGGAGACAAAGTGAGCTTTGTGCTACTGCAGGTGTCAGGCGGAAGAGGACAGTGGCTTGGCTGGCGGTGTGCACGCTTAATGTGGAGCTCATTTTGATGGTGGAACCCACAGACTGAGGCTTCGGACTGAAGGCGATGAAGGCAGCAAGGGAAGCCCTAAGGGCAGCGGCCAAGTCTGAGCCTGGAAAACTGGCTGCAGGGTGGTCGTGGAGACGGAGGGCAGGTGCAGGGAAGGGGCAGACAGACAAGGAGGCCGGGAGTCGGGGCCCGGCCTGGGGCACGTGTGGAGGCCTCAGGAGCTGACTCCCTCTAACCCGTTAGGTTCAGGCTTGAATGAGATCCCCAGAAAGAAGGACCCAAGACCAAACTGAGAAAGTCCACCCTTCAGGGACAGGAAGGGGAGGACACGGCAGGCTGAGGAGACAGCTCTGAGAGACTGACAGCCAGGACAGTCTGGACTGGACACCACACGGAGTCGGGGCCTGGGGACAACAAAGTGACATCACCAAATTCACACAGCTAAATTCTCAAAGACCCGTGGCTCTTAGATTCAGATATGGTGCTTTGTCCCTTGTACCACGGACACTATTCAGATTTGGGATCCTTCTTCCCTCAGGTTCCCTCCAGAATCTTCCTTCATGAGGACTTGATTCTACAGAATGAATAACAGTGACGGATTATTTCAATGTCCATGTGGTAGTTTTGTTTTATCTGTTTGTTTGTTTGTTTGTTTGTTTGAAGCAAGCCATCATTCTAATTTTGCTCTTATCATAGAGACCAGCTATTCACAGACAGAATGGTCATGGCCTGATGCTGTGACTCACCCTGGGCCACTGCTGGAGTCACTGTGGGGCAGCCCGGGAAGGGCACAACCAACCTGGCTGCAGAGTCGCAAAGCATTCTCATTCAAGTAGTACCCAAGGGCGGCTCAGGGGACAGTTGGTGTGAGGTCTCAAAGGTGCATGTGTGCTCAGGACATCAACAGTTTCCAAGATCTCCTCCCCCCTGCACAGTACTTCCTAATGTCCCCCCAATCTCAGGACCCTGCCCACACTGACCACAGCAGAAGGGACTCAGAACCCGGTCACCTGGGCAGGAAGGTTAGTTCTCTGGTGCTCTCCACACTCTCCCCGCTCCAGTTCCTGGATCTCAGCATCCATCCAAAATTACAGTGTGCTCCTGATTTTTCTAGACATTTAAGACATTGGAATGTGGCGAAGTCCCTTCTCCGAGCCTCAGTAGCTCTGCATGTCAGCCTAGCACACACAGGACACAGGAAGCAAAGCATGCCTCAAAGCTGCGGAGAGTGCAGCCGGTCACCAGGGAGCCAAACCTCACAGAAACAGAAAACAGGAGGACCAAACAAAGCCTCAGTGAGAAAGGAGGAGAAGGAGGCCAAAGGGAAAGCCAGTCTGAACTCCTCGCCCTCCTCCTGAGCATTTCCCGTTTCCAGACTCCAACGCATGGTACCAATTCAGAATCGTGCTGAGCTCCAAATATGCGTCGCATGTACCACAAGGTTTCTTGGAGCAGTGGTTTAAAATACTATAGATGTACAAGAGGGAGGGAGACTCTAACCACAGAGTCCAACGCGGAGACCTAGGAGGCACTCAGGCAACAGGCTCTCTTACTGCCAGACCCAGGAGCTGTGGAGTGACTTTGAAGAATCCAGCCAGCACGTCCTCTTACACACCGCCCTGGGTGCGAGGAGGGACAGTCTCTAAGTGTGCTGATGTGGCTCTCTCCTGCTGTTTTATTTTTCATGGAGATGTAAGTTGTATACCATGAATGCACAGACACTAAGCACAGTTTGATCAGTTTGACACACACACAGTCTCACGAGTACCCTGTGCACTTTCAGGAATGATTATAGATGGAGCCACTGCAATGACAAAACATTAGATTTAAACAGAATCGCAATAGAGATGGTACTTTTCAAAAGTATAAAGTTTGTATCACCCAAGGTGAAGATATTCAACTCCAAACATAGCACAGCAATGCTCCTAGCAGAGGGCACTCAATGTGTTTGCTAAACAATATTTGTTTCATAAACAAGTAAAAGAAAAACAAAGTCCAGCCCAATACCCTGCCCTTGCACTGAACTTTGGTTCCTATGTAGAGCTGAGAAGGTCTTAGGGGCACCACCCACCTCCTTCCGGTTTAGAGTCCCACTCGTGGGAGATGCATGGAGGCCAGGACAGGACACAGGTGTTCTAAGTACGTCTTGACCTATCATCATGAATAAACCCAGAATCTAACCATAGCTTTTTACCATGTACATTGGTAAAAACCTTAAGTTAATATAAACACAGTTTTGCTTTATAATGTTTAAGTTGGTCTCCCTGCTGCCTTTAAAATCTCTAAGTTAAAAAAAACATAACTCATATATGGCCCAGCACAGTGGCTCACACTACAATCCTAGCACCCTGGGAGACCCAAATGGGAGGATCACTTGAGCTCAAGAGTTCTAGACTAGCCTGAGCAAGAGCCAAGAGTGAGACCCAATCACTATTAAAAACAGAAAAATTAGCCAGGCATTGTGGCAGGCACCTGTAGTCCCCTCTATTCAGGAGGCTGAGGCAAGAGGATTGCTTGAACCCAAGAGACTGAGGTTGCTGTGAGCAAGGCTGACACCAACCCACTCTAGTCAGGGAAACAGAGTGAGACTTTGCCAAAAAATAAAAATAAAAAATTGTATATATATATAGGGTGGTGCCTGTGGCTCAAGGAGTAGGGCACCAACCCCATATACCGGGGGGTGGAGGGTTCAAGCTCGGCCCTGTCCAAAACTGCCAAAAAAAATTAACAATAATTATATATATATATATATATATAAAATTGTATGCAGATGGATTTGAATTAGGTGAGTGTAGGTGACATCTGAGGACAATATTCTCTTGCCCATCATGAGGAAAAGAAGGATAAACTTGACCCACGCAAAGCTACGTAAAATTGTATGACATTGTATTATTCTGAATCCTTTCAGTCATAAGTGTCCAGCACAATCCAAACTAGCTGAAGCCAAAATAAAAATTTATTCAGGCCCACATGAAGTGAGAAGTTTAAGGTTGGTGCCAACTTGTCCAAAGTCCAGGGACTTCAATGACACAGTCAACATTCTCTGTGTGTATCCCCCAGTTCTTTCACTGAGCTGATACTATTTTCCAATAATTCGGGCATTCTCCTTCCATGCAGCAGGGGGTGGTGATGAGGCGTCACCACAGACAGATCAGGTTTCATCGCCTAGTGAATCTTGAGTAAAGAGCCATCCTTCTCCCAGAATCTACTTGTGACATCACAAGATTGCCCCCTCTTCCTCCAAGGACAATTCATATCCCTGACTAACCATGCTGGCCATGAAGAAAGGACACAAGGAGTGGTCAGTCATCAACTATGAAGTGGAAAAGGCTTCACTCTTCAAAGGAAGAAGGTGTTGTTTCCAGAAAAAGATAGGGAGGGACGCTGGACAAGGGAAACGCCAGCCGTCCCCTTTAGACAGCCAGTAAGCGTGTTATTCTGCCAACAATGCTGGTCCAGTTACACGACCAATCTGCTTCCTCGCTGGCTACCAAATGTTGATGGTGACAACTCTTGCAGGTGGAGAAGGTGCCCTTCCCAGGAGCATTGCTGCAGGAAGACAGTGTCATCATAGAGGCTGTGCGTGAATCAGCTTCATTAGGGAGAGACAGTGGGGACATGAGATGCAGCCTGAAAAGGATCAACATGGTTGAAATGGCTTAAATGTTTTCTTTTGGAATTGATAAATAAAATTTAAAACATCCCACCAGTGGCCTGCCACCATTCCTTAACTATTTCACTTTGCTATTCAAATGGTAACCAGAATTATAGTCACTGCTGCTAACAAATTATCATCTGCTAAATTATATATGCATATGCATATACGTATGAGTAAGAGATAGAAATTCTAGATCCTCAAATATATCCACTTGTTCATATTTGCCCTGGGAGCTCAGACAAGAGCAAAGTAATCACAAAGCCCTGGTCTGCCATTGACATGCAGATGAGTCCGCGGGGAGGCTGGCCTTGCTCTGCCCTGATCTCCATGTCAATACCTGGCTGTTCTGTAATTTATGGACACAGGGAAGTCAGAGGAGAGGCATGATTCTTATCACCCCTGAACACATGCTAAAAATCTACTCCCTGAAATGCGTGTGCTCAAACACAACTGACTAATACAGGCTAATGTGCTTTCCAAGTTGATTCACATGCAAGTTTATTCATTATATTTGGAAGCTATTTATATTCTTCTAAAGGAAATCACTGCCTTAAATATATCTCTAGAGTCAGGGGCATCTGCTGTCTGCATTCAAAGGTCCAGGCCGTGTATGTGGGAAAAAACTCAGTCCAGCCAATGTGATCACCTGGCAACCCGCAGCCCAAGGTGGGTTTTCATTACCACACATTCCAGAATCCCCAGCTATTTCCTGCTCAGATGGCTGATACTTGGAATTGGGGTTCATGTGTAGACCAGTTGTGAGGACAAATTCAGTTCTACAAATGCTGTCTGGCTGCACCCGCTCAGGACCTGGGGCAGAGAGAGAAGCCCCCTTCTTTCTGTTCAATGGCTTCAGGGAGAAGAACTTGCAGGCGAGGCCTCTGTCCTCTGTGCAGTGTGTGGTACGGCAGCACCTGGCTGGCCCTGCAGCCTCCCGCCTGCTGGGACCAACTCACAAAACCTGCTTTGGCTCGGAGTCCGTTTTCAAACACCTGTGATGACTCAGCTATAGGAGAGCCCACTTCTATGGAATCATTTTTAAAGCCTCTTCTTCATCACGAATGAAGGAAATGCAAAACTGTTAGATGTAGAAAAGGGGCCCATTTCTCTGAGTTGTTACCAGCAATGGAGTTTATTCACTACCACATTTCTTTGGCCCCCCTCCTGATGCTGTGCCCCAGACGCAGTGCCCTTTTTTCTAGATGGTGAAAACCTTGCAGTAGGAAGAGATCTCGATGGTGGAT